>NC_133326.1:278002126-278302126 GCF_042186555.1 Aquarana catesbeiana
GGGAGGAGTACACAGAGAAGCTGGGGATGATCGGGGCACAGCAGGAGAGACAGCTGCCGCACCGCTCATTCTCGGGAGATAGTGAGGCTCTTGCAGCTGTGCGGGAGCCAACGCAGAAATGCGGGAGTCTCCCGCACTTTCCGGGAGACTTGAGATGTCTGGGATTGTGATTTGGTGATGGCTGTCTCCACACAGATGTCCTGCAGAACAAGACATGGAAAGTCAGTAGAAGAAAGAAGATCTATACAAAGAAAATCACAGGCAATAATGGTGACCAGTCCTTTGCTTTCTGTCAGCATTTTTGTTTACAGATTTTACAGTTTAGTAGTTCTTTAATATGATTGGTACATATCCAAAAAGGTTGGACAAAACTAGAGCTTTACAGCAAACTATTGATCTGTAAATTTAATGTGGGTTTAGGTGATCCCGCAAACAAAAAAAATGTACTTCAAAGAAAATTTGTGCTGCAAGAAATATGTTGGCTGCCTTTGCTGACCTCCTAGGAATATTATGGCCTTTGTATTTTCAGAGTGACTGACCTAGGACAATTGTAGATTAGAAAGTCAAAGTAAAGTTGAACTCCTGACCTGCATACTAGTCTTTGTCTCCTATAATTTTTGAAGCCATTAGATTAACATGACAGCCAGTCAATACGTATGTAGAGAAAGAGGTCACCAATGACAGCATTCATATTCTTTCAGTACACACTTCCTTTAAAGTGAACATGAACTTAAAACGTTATAGGGGACATTTAGAACTGTAATTGTACCTAAGCAATACTCTGAATTCTGCCTGCACTTTCTTCTGGAAAATAGCAGTTTATCTGTGCTCTTTATCTGTGCTTACAGCCTCATAGCTGTATATCTGCAGTGTACGCTCTAAGGCACTGCTGCCTCTGACAGCTAGTCTCATGAGATTTGGTAATTTCACAGCTGTGCTGCTCACTTTATCCTTTCAGGAGGAGGTTGTGACATGAAAAAATCAAAGCCCTGCTTCTACAAGGCATGGTAAGTCAGTAATAGGGAAAGAGCAGCTGCAGGGAGCCCACATGCAATGCTGGTGACTAGTCCTGTCTGTCTTTTTTTTTTTTTTTTGGGAACAACTTCAGTTCAGTTCCTCTTTAAATTTAATTGGCTTCCACCTAAATTGTCTGCATGATTGGCAGAAAATTGACATTGTAAGCTGTCTTCAGGGTGGGGACTCGTGATGAATGGTTTACTGCTGCTTGCAGCTTCTGTTTGTGCTTTGTGAATGTCAAATAACCCCTGTCAACTCTGTAGATCTTAGATTCTACTACAGCTGATTGTTTTTTGCCATTCATACTCTTAACCCGGTGATATTCAGGAAAAACACATATGACTTTAAAGTTGAATTCCATGCAAAACCTACTATTCCTAAAAATGCTCCCTTCCACATTCTAACACCTATTCTGACTAACCTGTGTAAGAAAGATGTGTATACTTACCTTTTTCCAGGCCACTCTGATCTGATCACGTGATCTGGGTATAATTGGGCCATTGGAGCCTATTGGTTATTTCACTGCTACTATGCATTACCAGCCATTGTCAAGCGGACCAGGCTAAAATTAGGTAGGTATGTACATCTTTATTATACAAATTAGTCAGAGTAGGTGGTAAGGGGTGAGGAAGTATTTTTAAGAGTAGTTAGGTTTTTCATGGAATTCTACTAATAATTTTCAGTCAATTTTACTTTGTGTTCAGATTTAAAACAAATGCTTTGTAGCTGTGTGTACCACGTACACGGGATTTTATTTCCATGGCTTCATCCACTAGCCTAAAATGAGACCTCATATCCTTACTTTTGGGACTTGTGATGGAATGAAATGTGTAAATACCTTCTGTCCTAAGAAGGCTCTACTGTACTTTGCACTGGGATAGTGGAGGCTATTTTGGTTCCATTTGGCCCACTTCACCATAACCTGTCAGGTTGTACAAATATATATTTAATGCATGACAGATTCTCATGAATACTATGACCTAATATGCAACAGAAATACTTCCCTTTTAGGCACTCTTCCTTTCACCTAAGACCTCCAGTAGCTTGTATGAAAATTTTGGCTTTAGCTATTGAGCTCTGTAAATAGGATTTTTACATGTGGTAAGGATCAACAGAAAAACAAGTTGAAAGGAGCCTGGAGCTTAAACTGCAGGCTGACAGTAAAAATATAAAATATTCATATACAATATTTCTTATTTACCTGACTTTACAAAAGATTGTATTTTGAGTACTGACAATAATAAAGTGTAAAATAATTTCCTTTCACTCTGAAGCAGGATTTTTTTTACATTTTTCTATTTTCGAATTTGTCAAGAAAACCATAATATTAGATCTAAAGCAAAGTAAATCTGTACTTTGGGGGGGGGGGGGGGGATATTAAACTATAATCCCCTCTGGGTAGTAGGCAATATAAGGTGCCAGATTTACCCACTTTTATTTTTTTACATGTTCACCCTTTTGATAGGGCTGCAGAAGCCCTTGATATAGCCTGACTTACTGTAAGGAGTAAGAGATAAAGCTGGCAGCCCCCCCCCCCCCCCCCATCTTCCCTTATTATTTTGACAATATTTAACGTGAATTTACCTCTGATTCATAGTCATGTTGTCAAAGACAACATGTGGACTGAATAAACATGGTGCCTATCATTTCATTATGAAATAGTTGATGTTTGTACTGTGTTTGATTTTTTTTTTGTAAGTTTTAAAAAAACTATTAGGTATGTTTGTCAAGTCACGGTCATGTTTACATTTGGATATGCACTGTGTGTATCCCTAGGCATAAAACTCTGCCAACATTTCTCAAATCAACCATGTATAACACCCAGTTCCAAAAAAGTTGGGCTGCTGTGTAAAATCTACAAAAACAGAATGCAATGATTTGCAAATCTCATAAACCTATATTTTATTCACAATAGAAAAAATAAAACATATCATATGTTTAAAACGAGAAAATGTACAATTTTAAGGAAAAAAAAAGAATTTTGAATTGACGCCGGCACCACATCTCACAAAAGTTGGGACAGGGTAACAAAAAGCTGGCACAGTTGGTGTTACTAAAGCTGGCCATAGACGAGTAGAAAACCAAGCATTCTGATGATCGAAAACGGCATACGTAATTGTGCCATCATTTGTTTCAATTTCTCTAAATAAAAAATCCAGCATGTTGGATCAGGCACATTAGATTGCAGCACAAAACTGCGTGTCACAGTTAATGATACGAAAAAGAAAGACCTGACAATCTACAAGAATTTCCATTCAATTTTCAACTCATTTATGGCTTTAACAGCTTAACAAGGAAGCGCTGGAAGAACATTTTGCAACTAATTAGGTTAATTGGCAAAAGGTCAGTAACATGACTGGTTATAAAAAGCGCATCTTAGAGAGCCAAGGTATCTCAGAAATAAAGATGGGAAGAGCTTCACCAATTCCTGAAAAGCTACATCTAAAAATTGTTGAATATCAGAATAATGTTTCTCAATGTAAAATTGCAAAGACTTTAAGTATGATATCATCTACACTGCATAATATCATCAAAAGATTCTGAGAATCTGAAGAAATCCCTGTGCGCAAGGGACAAGGCCAAAATGCAGTATTGCTTGTCTGTGATCTTCAGGACTTCAGACAGCACTGTATTAAAAATAGGCATAATTCTGCGATGAACATCACTGCATGGGCTCAGGAATACTTCCAAAAATAACTGTCTGTAAACAAAGTTATCGTGCCATCCAAAAATGCAATGTAAAGCTCTACCAAGCCATACCTGAATATGATCCAGAAACACTGATGTCTTCTCTAGGCCATAGCTCATTTAAAATTGTCTGCTGCAAAGTGGAAAACTGTAATCTGACAAAATTTAAACTTGAAATTTTTTTTGACAACTTTAGTCTTCTGGAGTAGAGGAGAGGGAACTTCCAGCTTGTTGATAGCGTTTAGTTCAAAAGCCTTATTCTCTGATGGTATGGCGATGAATTAGTGTGTGTAGAATGGGCAAACAGGTTTTAAAGCAGCATTTGCTCCCATCCAGACAATGCCTTTTTCAGGTAAGTCTTTGCATATTTCAGCAGGACAATACTAAACTGTCTGGGTGCTTAACTGGCCTGCCTGCAGTCCAGACCTTACACTATTTGGCACATTTTGAAATGAAAAATACAACAAAGAAGATCCAAGGCTGTTGAGCAGTTAGGATCCTATATCAGCCATGAATGGGACAACATTCTGTTTCCAAAACTCCAGCAACTGGCCTCCGTTCCCAGATGTTTACAGGGTGTTAAAAGAAGAGAGGATGCTACATCCTGGTAAACATGGCTCTACCCCAACTGGAACAAAGACCAGAGTGAGCTTTTCATTTTATCATTTACATGGTAATCCTGTTAGTTAAAGTGGTAAATATATATATATATATATATATATATATATATATATATATATATATATATATATATATATATATATAGAAGGTACTATCTTCAGATGATACACAGAGATGAAACAAGTTCTCTTACATAAATTGTACCTATTTATCTGCAGTCTTCTCTACATCCGTTGAAAGTTTATAGGCTTGTCTGAGAGTCCAGAAAAAAATGGGGCGGAAACCTGAAGTTACATTCTGCAGAGCTCAGTGAGGACAGCACACAGAAACAGAGCTGAGGATGTCAATCAGCTGAAGGTCCCTACCCTGTCACCACCATTTTTCTCTTGGTATCAGAAAAAATTGTCAGAAGTGATTAATGCTGATAGCAGAGGAACAAAGCAGCAGAAAGAAATGACACTTAGTGCTTTTAATTGAGACAAGTACACGAGAAAGATATGCTTTGTTCATATTTTATGTGTGAGGTTTACAAAAAGGCCAACACTCTCTTGTTTCGTATTTGCCTGATGCTCAGCCATTCAGCTCTATATAAATTTAGGTAGGCATGGCACTGTATACAGTGGCCAAACAGTGGAAGCAACATTAGGCCACATCAGTCCATTTTTGTAGTAGGAGAGTGTTCCTATCACAAACCTGCAAAACATGGGTGCTGGATGCTCTTCTGAATATAGTAGACCTTTTTATTTCCAAAAATGTAAATGTGGTGGTACCCCACAGCATCAACTTGTTTTTTAAATGCACGCCTACTACATTTCCCCCTCTATTTACCCTGACTATTAAACAACCAAAAAGTGCAACACTGTGTGTAGATGTTAATTATCACTTCCTTTTGTGTATAGAAATATCTGCTGTGTGACAGTCCCCCCAAAATCATAAAGTGCAAAGAAATAGAATAGAGTATTAGCCAGCCAGCAGCAGTCCAATCAATACAGCACTGGAATGTGAGCTGGCACACCTACGTCATCGCATACAGTGCAGGACACCTGGTGGCTTCTGGTCCTGCATTGTACCTGATCACATTGGTAGGAGGGTTGGCAACAATAGTAGTTGGAGACCAGAAGAGATACTTCAGGGGACTGGACATCCTAACCAGAACAGGCGATGGGAAGGAATATTGCGGGACCTTAGAATAAGGTAAATAGACCATTTTACCTCCACTAGGAAGAAAATGATCATTAAATATTTTATCAGCTGGGGGAGGGTCACTTTAAAAAAAAACTTGGAGTTGGGCTTTAATTTTGTTACACTAAAGTTTTGTACACACATTCAACAGGGCTGAATGAAAAAAACTGACAGCTCAGGAGGAACCGCTATACTTACTATCCAACATTAGTACAGCGATCTCCCCTGCTGTTCTATTCTATGTGTTTTGACAGGACCCCCCCCCCGCCAGAACACTCTGGTCAGTGATCTCAGCCATTGGCCAACTTCTGTCGGACAAACTCCAGTACACAAGGGCCAAATGTCAGATGGTTTCTATCGAAACCGCCGATGCCGCCCGACATTCGGCCCATGTGTACTAGGCTTTAACTCTCATCAAAGGGGAAAAAAGTACCAATCTGCCTCACATGGCTTTATCCTTCATAGCATCTGTTTACTTAAGTGCCTGTCTGCTTTAGGCTCCATTCGCACTTGTACTACTCCAAAGTTGCATGACTGTGCAGTGCACCTTTTGATGCAAATTTGACATAACTTTGGTGCAACTTTGGATGCGTGTGACTCGTCCCTCTGCAAAATCAGACCCACTGTTGCATGTAAAACATTCAGGTACAACTTTCATGCAACTTTTGAGGGTTAACATTGAAATCTAAGGGCTTCAATTTGCATGAAAGTCGGACCAAAGTAGTGCGTGAACTACTTTTAAGTCACTACCACTTTAAGTCACACATATATGAATGGTTATCATTGGAAAACATTAGGTATGACTTGCTATGCGACTTTGATGTCCAAATTTGTATGACAAGTTGCATAAGTGTGAATGGAGTTTTCATAGTGAACCTCCGTTTTTCATTGGAATAGTAACCACTTGCTTGGTAGCAGACTCCACAAGGAGTTTCATCTTGCTCATGCTCCTCTGCTGCTTCAATTCATAGCCCAAAAACATCTTCTTTGAAGAACTTTGACAAAGTTGCTGCTTAGAGCTATGTAATCTCCAACTGTCCCCACGTAAGAATACCCAAGCCTGGCAGTTTACTGTAGAAAAAAACAGGATTGTCGCTTGCTTCCCCGTACCTGGAAATACAAGGTTTATGATGATGAGTTGCAGTGACAGACTGAGAGGAGTGTAAATTTCTTGCGGTGACTACTATCAAGTGAACCTGTTACTTTGCCTTCTTTCACAAGCCAAACACGTCCCTAGAAAACACAGGTGCTGGATGCTCTTCTGACTATAGTAGATCTCTTTATTTCCCAAACATGTAAATGTAACGTTACCCTATAAGATAAACTATTTTTTTAACTGCACTCTTATCCAGCATTTTTCCCTTTATACTGGGTGCTAGTTTTTACTTTCCACATGAAAGTCATAGGAAGGACAGGTGTGTTTGACATCTGAACTGCAATTGACAGCCTGCCATCACCTTCCCTGTGTTGTGGCAGAGGACAGGTGGTAACACCCAACAGAATACCTAGGTCTCTGAAGACAGGCTGGAGCCTTTGCTCAAAAATTATGCACTGATTGTTTGTAAGCTAGATAGTTTTTGGCAGTATATATTTATAACCATTGTAAAAGTAAAGCGATTATCCATCACAACCTCACTGACTTTATCTTTCAAATTGAGCAAGCAATCTGGACTTTATATTGACTTTCTTGTACTTGACTTGTAGTTTATAGTAAAGTGTGCACCTGGGCAAAAAAATCCATGCTTGTTTTGCCATGTTTTTTTACTTTGAAAACATTTTAAGTACAGAAAAAAATGTCTTTATCCTGCCAGAAAACTAGTGAGCTCCTAACTTACCCTGCATAAGTTATCTTTCTGGACTACAGAACGCCTCCCCATTATCAGAGTAGTCCAGCAGGGGAGAACATGGCAGGGCTGACAACATTGCTTAGAATTGCAGTACAGCAGTCACTATGTTGTCAGCTCAAACAAAAAGTTAGGAGCTCACTGGATTTCTGGCATATTACTCTTTAAAAAAAAAAAAAGAGTAATAAAACAGTGAAATATGCATGTATTGCACAAATGTACTGAACGTTTTTGTTGTTGTTGCTCATTTTTCCATAAACATACCTTTTAACTCTTTTTCAGTGTAGTAAAACATTAAACTCAAAATCTAAAACTATATTTCAACTTGCCAATCCTTAAATGGGATGACTGCATTCATTTTGTTTCTTACCTGGTGATCAAGCCAGTAACACACTAGCTGTCTTATGCCCTGTACACACGACCGGTTTTGCCATCGGAATAAACTCCGAAGGTTTCTCTGACAGAATTCCATTCTAGCGGTCTTGCCTACACACGGTCAACCCAAAGTCCGACCAAAGTCTGACCGTCCAGAACGTGGTGACGTACAACACTTATGACGAGACTAGAAAAAGGAAGTTCAATAGCCAGTAGCCAATAGCTTCCATCTCGTACTTGCTTCAGAGATTGCGTCATTTTTGGTACGTCGGAACAGCATACAGACGATCGGTTTTCCCGATAGGAATTGGTTCCGTCGGAAATATTTAGAACATGTTCCATTTCTAGGTCCGTCAGAATTTTCGAAAACAAAAGTCCGATGAGGCCTACACACGATCAGAATAGACGAAAAGCTTCTGTCTGATTTTTTCTGTCAGACATTCCGCTCGTGTGTACGCGGCTTTAGGCTATCTCCGCACTGGATGGAGAAGCAATGGAGACACCTTTTGGACAGCAGCAGGGTCAATCTGGGAAGAGGGTAGTGTTTAGATGCACAAGCGGATTTAGATGGACTTGGCTAACATATTAAAACTGAACTCCAGCTAATACATTTTAGGCAACTAAAGCAAATTTTTTTTTTCCTTTTGGGATAAAGGTTTTACATAAAGGAATACAAGCTGATCTACAATGACCCTGTCAGTGTCGGTGAATAGTTTGTCTGAACCCTCTAATTTTCTCTTTGGATAGCTTGGTCTATTAAAGGAAGCTAAAAAATAACAGACTTAAGTCGGCCATAGATGGTTTGAATCTCGGCTGGTTCAGCAAGTACTGGCCAAGGTTCAAACCATCTATGGGCAGGCTGATTGTACCGATCGACTTGGTTACAACCAGCATGGCTGGATCATCACCAGGTGAAAAAAAGGGGAAAAGAGCCCAAAAAAATAAATGAATGCAGCTACCACATATAAGGATTGGTAAGCTGCAATAAAAATGTCAACACCCACAACTGATCATCTTGGCTATACTTTTCAAGCTTTAAAGTAACGTGGGTACAATATCTTGTCTTTACTCTTAAAAACATCTTTGGTAAATCTTACAGTTAGACTCGCTGTCATACTTTGAAAACAACAAAGCTGTGTGGGGCTCCGCCCACATACCAGCTTCATTCATTTATGCCGCGTACACACGGTCGGACTTTTCGTCTACAAAAGTCCAACGGACGCCGACGGACTAAAGCTGGCTGGTAATCCGATCGTGTGTGGGCTTCTCCGGACTTTCAGCAGACTTTTTCAGCCTCAAATCCGACGGACTTTAGATTTGAAACATGCTTCAAATCTTTACGTCGTAACTACGACGGACCCCGAAATCCGCTCGTCTGTGTGCTAGTCCGACGGACAAAAACCCATGCTAGGGCAGCTATTGGCTACTGGCTATGAACTTCCTTATTTTAGTCCGGTGTACGTCATCACGTACGAATCCGTCGGACTTTTGTGTGGTCGTGTGTAGGCAAGTCCGTTCGTTAGAAAGTCTGCTGCAAGTCCGCCGAAAGTCCGCAGGAAGTCTGTCGGACAGGCTGTCGGACTTTTGTAGACGAAAAGTCCGACCGTGTGTACGCGGCATTACAGTTTCCTTTGAATGAATGGACTACAAGTACTGTCTACCATTGTGGCAGATGACAGCTTGTAGTTCTCAATGAACTGTCAGGGTGCTGGTTAATGCTCTCATAGTTCCTCGATCTTTCTTCTCTCAAGCAACTGTCTGCCCATGGGAGATGGGGGCAGAAAGATATCCTGAGTGTCTGCAGGAGCCTGACATTGAACTTGCAATCTGTTGATCACAGGTCAAAATGCTTTACAGGCCCCTAAAAAAAAAAAAAAAAAAAAATCATTATTGCACATTCTTATACCAGCAAAAAAAATTGCATTTATTTTTTAAAGGTGAATTTATCCTATACTTGTAGGTTTCCTCCTGTGCTTCTTTGCACTCTGGCTTCCTTTCAAACTACACACCATGAGGGTAATTTACTAAGACTGAAGCGGACAGAATCCAGAGCAGCTGTGAATGGCAAATAATTAACTTTCAGCTTTTATATCCAAACCTCAAATGAGCAAGTTGAAGATAGAAACTGGTTGGTTATTATGCACAGCTGCTTCAGCCTCTGTCTGCTCCAGTTTTAGTAAATTCCCCCCTATGTGTTTTGGTGAGCTGTAGCACAGGTGCGTTGCCACATACAGTGCCTCAGTGTTGCATTAACATGCAATAAAATGCATTTTATGTTACTGCAGTGTATATCTGTGAAGCCACATGCTTTCTTTGGAGTAAACATGCAAATGTGAAAGACAGACCCCAAGATTTGCATACTTGTCCCATGTCAATGCTGCTGGAAGCATTGAAGCTGTTTGACTAGCATGACCTCCTGGCAAATAGCATTTTCAAAAGAGGTCAGCAGTGTTATCCTCCATGTTCTCTTAGGCTCGAGTCACACCTATGCATGTTGCTTTTGAGCGTTTTTGGAGTTTTTTTTTTCATGCTAGCAGCGTTTTTGTAGCGTTTTTACAGCGTTTTTGATGCGTTTTTGCCACGTTTTGCGTTTTTTTTTTTTTTTACAGTTTTTTTTTTTGACTGTATACAGTCAAAAAAAAAAAAACGGCAAAAACGCTGTAAAAACGGTGCACTTGTGTTTTTGATGCTTGTCCATTGACTTCCATTACATGCAAAATGCTGCATTTTGCATGAAAAAAAGTCCCTGACCGTTTCCAAAAATGCAGAGCTACAAAAAGGCATTGATGTGAACATGTTCCATAGGAACCCATGTTAAAAAATTCCCATGCATGTCTGCAAAATGCATCAAAAAACGCGCTAGTGTGAATGGAGCCTTATTCAGGTTTCCTTTTAGAGTCGTTCACACTTTCATTCTTGAGCAGTGTGTTAATGCGAGTCGTCACCTGATACCATGCGTTGTGTTAAGGCAGTCTATTCATTTTTGAATGGGCTGGACAAAAAAGTCAATGCAGCATTTTTCCCCATGCATCGCACCACAACGCACGGTAGTGAGTTTGTGCATCATGGTATGCTGCAATGCATGTGTGATGGCGTGCCATTCAGATGGAACAAAATGGTAAGTTGCATATTAATGCACCGCATCACAAAGGTATGTTTTAATCCTGACAGTAATTTTGTGACATTTAGGAAAGAAATCAAATGATTTTTATTTTTGTAGATGACTAAATTAATGTATCTTCTTTTTTTTCATTTTTTTTTTTTTTTTTTTTTTTTTTTTTTAGAAAGAAGAGGGAAGTGGCGAAAAACGTCCAAGAGGACGCCCCAGAAAATGGGTAGGTGTACTGTGAAATGTTTATTGCTAATTGGAAAGCTTGAAAGCCAAGATTCGTGTTCTATGGGGCAGAATTATGCATTTTGTGAATGGTATTTCATACTTGTTTTCCTGTGATTTTAGTGGCTCTTGAGGCAAATATTTTCCTTTTGCAGCAGATTTGTAGTTCCAGCACTTGAATTTTCAGGGACGTTTAGGGATGGAACACGTGTGAAGAGCTGTTAGGAATGTGAATGCTGTGTCTACAGTTCCCCAGGCCTACAAGCAAAAGTTTACCATTTCTTTAGGCACACAAGGAGAGTTCAGGAGCCTATATTTTGGATACTGTACATTTATATTTTAATACTCAAAAAAAAAAAAAAAAAAGTGTGCTATCTCTTTAAATATAATAATCCACATACACATAAATGAGGAAAAGTCTACTAAAGTGACGTTCAAATTCATTGTAAATAATCATAATCCCGTGCTAATCCCAAAAGAAGCCAGTGTTGTGTATCGACGCCACCAGGATACGCACACTTTTTACCTGAAAGATTGGATCTCGGGCAAATGAATTCAGCTGACACACAGATATACATGCATGAGCATCATGGGAAATTTAGTTCCAAAACATCTGGGGTGCCAAGGTTCGCCATCACTGTCCTATACTATCATCACATTTGTTCTGTGGATCCACCAAGCTGGTTCCCCTTACGTTCCACATCAGCATTAAAATTGGTAAGTATTTATATAAAAGAGGAAGAACAAAACTTCCACAGGCGTGCGCAATAACTACATTGGCCATAAGCTCTACCCAACATGTTATTTATAATTAATAGGATTATTTATAATTAATATGAACATCACTTGTAGAGGATTTATTTCATTTTATATAGTGGACTTTATTGGATTTTTTCCCTCATCTATATGTATGTGGATTGCTTGATTATTATATTTAAAGAGCTAGTCAACCTATTTTTTGAGTAGTGTCAGGTATATTCTGTATCCAGATATTGTTTGTGTGCAGCTGTCATTTTCAGAATTTTTTTTTTTTTTTACATTTATATTATACTTTAAAGTGAAACATGGGAGCTCCCTCTTCTGACTTTATCCTAAAGATTCAATCTATAGGGTTGTCATCCTTATCCTTGCATCGTTAGTCACTTACCTGGGACAAGCAGTCCCTGGAGTTTGTACCTTCAAAGGCAGTGGCAGCTTTTGTGCTTCTAGTGCTTCTGTATTGGTTTGAAACCCACAGACAAATACTAAACTCTCTTCAATCACTGATGGAAATGATTGCAAGATAATACACATTTTCATACTGATTTTAGGATTATACAGTTTCTATATCAGTGGTTCTCAACTCCGGTCCTCGGGACGCACTAACAGGCCAGAATTTAAGTATTTGGGGAGATGCAGACTAGAATACTGCAATCACTGAGCAGCAAATGATATCACCTGTGATGTTTTTCAGTTATCTTGCAAACCTGGCCTGTTAGTGGGTCCCGAGGACAGTAGTTGAGAACCACTGTTCTATATTCTTCTATATTATTATTATTATTTCATAATAATTGTGTGTTTGTGGCATTGCTAAATGAGTCATCTATTGTCCTACTACCAAGCTACTGCCATGGCCAAGGGCTCAGTACTGAACAGAATTCACCGATCACTTGTGGCAATAGTAGTTGTTGAACTTTTGCTGTTAAATGTCAGTTTACAGTACATAAGTTATCACTAGTGGCTAGCAGCTTTGGGTCCTGGGTTTGTCTCTCACAGGGGACCCTATCTGCATTGAGTTTGTATATGTTTCATGTTTATATAGATCTCCTCTAGCTTGCAGATCATAAAAAAACTTAGTGGTAGGATAACTGAGAATTGAGCAGATTGTTCTAGAGCTGTGATGGGCACCTTAGTTTGTAAGCTCCTTTGGGGGCAGGGGCTAAAATGGATGGTTCTATGTACTTTGTAAAGCACTGTATAACATGTTGGTGCTTTATATACAAAATGTATGTAAAAATGGTGTTGTAATGGAGGAGGGTTGGATGAGATACACAGTTTGATTATTGCATTTGAACGTTTTGGTGTATTTTGGATGTGCCATGCTTCCTGAAACTACTTATATTTTCCTTCCTTTCATTCCCCCACCACCCTGATTGCCTATGAGTGTAGAGAAAAATACTTAAGGATACAAAACTCCCCATTGCATTAAATGGAGATTGCGGTGGGCTAGTGCAGGACCCAACAGTGATATGCCCATGAAATGCCTATGTTGCCAAGGTGTAAGGGCTAATGCAAACTGCAGCTCAAAGATGCTCCAACAGGCATTTGAGCTTTTTTGAGCTTTTATTTTTCTCTGCCTGAAAACTCCCCTCCATGTTAGCCAATGTGTCCATGCACACTATAGATGTTTTCAGGAGCTTACTGGCAGAAAAAAACACCCAGAAGGTTTGTTTTTTTTTTTCTGCCTGTAAGCTCCTATGCCTGTAAGCTCCTGAAAAACCTATAGTGTGCATGGACACATTGACTAATACGGAGAGTAGTTTCCAGGAAAAGGAAAATAAAAGCTCAAAAAAGCTCAAACGCCCATAGGAGCCCTCTTCTTTGAGGTTCTTTGAGCTAAAGTGGGTATGAGCCCTAACAAACCATGTGAAGCACTCAAAACTATTGTTGGCCCTAACGGAATCTATGATGAAGCCAAATAACTTTCCGATGGAGGCTGTCATTTTGTGACTCACAACCTGAATGTTAATTCCAGTGCAGTGAATCATCCATTCAGTATTTCTGTGAGTGAGATAATTGACTTAGAAACTGCCTACTAGTCCCAAGACAGACAATATAAGCTTCCAGCAGACAGGTGTTTTGCTCTTCCTTTTTTTTTCAAAAACTTAATTCTTTTATTAAACTAAACAAGGCAACAACCGTTTTTCATTGCACTCATAAAGCTAACCACTGCTACATTAGGCTTCTTCCAGGTGCAGTTTTAAGTTTACCTGTACAGTGGAAGAAGACTACTGGTCCAAGCCACATTATTGGTGGTAGGCACCATAAGGCACCCATACATACCTTTTTTGTTGTTGCTCTAAAAAGTGATAATTTACAGACATCCCCTTGACTCACAATGCTTGGGACTGGAATCAATGTGCTCTTGCATGTTAAAATCATGTCGGTGTGGTTATGTGGAGCTCCCTGATTACTCTGGCCTCAGGATAGGATGATCTAGCATTGAGTATTGCATTGTGGGGTGTGCAGAGTGCCTATCTTCTGCTACCATTAAATGATATGCCTTAAATTTTAGGGTGCTTCCGAGCATTTTCTGAAGTATGCTAGGTGCTGGGATCCTACAAAGCCTAAACCGATCTACCATTTTTGTTCCACCTTCATATAAGTTTACTTTAAAATATTAAAGAAAGAAAAAAATGTTTTGTTCATGGTGAAATGCTACTTCTTTAATAATGAAACTAATTATATTACAGCTGAACTACAGACATTCACAAATATAGTAATACCCCCCCCCCGGCAACAGCTGATGAAAGATTTAATGCTTGTTTTGTTTTAGAGAGTAAGATAACAGAGTAATAGCCAACCAGTGGTCTAAATCTTTTCCCTGCAGCACTGAAATGTAAGTGGGCACTCCTACCACTCCTACATCATCACATACAGGGCCAGTGGTGACCTCTGGTCCTGCTTTGTACATGATCACAGTGGCAAGGGAGATGGCAACAATACTAGTTGGAGACCAGAAAGAAAGAAAGGCACGGGGGGCCCAGACATCCCAACTAGAACAGGTGTTGGGAAGGAAGACAGTGGGGCCTTAAAATAAGGTAATACTAGATGTAGTTGATTTCAATTGTCTAATGTAACTATTAGGTAAATCGTAAGCATTAAATAGCTTAGCAGCTGAGGGGAGGGTCATTTTAATTATTTTGTGAATGCTCGGAGTTGGTCTTTAAACCACCCAAAGTAACATTATTTGCAGGTTTTTTTTTCCTGGGAGAGAGTACCTTGTTCTGACCGGTACCCACTCCTTCCTTATTTCTCACCTAGGCAAGAGCTGCAAAAGTTTGGATATGCCGCATGTCCCAAGAGGCTGCAGGACCAGTCTAAAAGCACAGCACAATCTCACACATAGCACAGTGGGGAGTCAGCTGTGAAACAGGAAGTCACAGTTGGCTTTCCACAGCCAAGATGGCGGTGTGAAAGATCCGAAGACTGGTGAAAAAAAACTGACTGATTAAAAGTCTGCAGATAGATACAATATTTGTAGCTGCTAACTTATTTTTTTTAAATGAGTGTAGTTCCACTTGAAGAGCATGTCTGCTTTGTAGCAAATCTATTGTTTGACTGGAATAGTAACTATTTGCTTGATAGCAGAATTCACAAGGAGTCTCTTCTTTCCCACTCTCCTCTGCTGCTTCCATTCATAACCCACAAACATTTCTGTGACTTTTATAAAGTTACTTGCTTACAGCTATACAAGCTTCAACTGTCCCCATGTGAGAGTACTCAAGCCTGGCATTTAACTGCTCTGGTACTGCTTTGTGGAAAAAACAGAGGGTTGTCTTATCTACAGCCTTCCCTCTAGCCTGCATTCACACCTCAGTAGAGTGTTAGCATTTAGAAGCATTTTGAAGCACGTTTTGTTCAGGAAGATTTCAGGTGTATTACAGACATTATGAAGGTATTTTTGCTTGTGTATCAAGCTTCAGGAGTTTGTCCCTGGGCTGGACGAGGGATGGAGAGCAGTTCTACAGGAGAGGAGGAATTCTTCACGAAGAATGTGTGTTTCGTGCGCTGTTACAGGCACTCCCATTTGGGTCTATGGGATCAAAAATCCCTGAACACAGTAAAAAAAAAAAGTTAAACGTTTTTGAGCATAGGGTGTAGAGCGTAGGGTGACTGGGCATATAAGTGTGAACAGGGACAGAATGGAATTCTGTATAGTCAGGTGTAGGGAAACTAGCAGAAAAAAACTAAAGTGTTAATAGGGGCTTAACTTTAACCACTTTGTCCCGCGACGTACCCATGTTTTGAATACCTGTCGCATGCCTATTGCTGTCACAAAGGATGTTTACATTCCTCGTAAAAGCAATAAAAGTGATAAAAAAAACCCCATAAAGCAACAGTGTAAAAACGTAAAGAAAAATCAAATGAATTAGTAATTTTAAGAAAGTGCTCCTATTCTCCCGTGCTCGCGCACAAAGGCGAATGGGCGTGTCAGTCCTGCACGCATGCAAACAGTGATCGTCCCACACATGAAGTTTAACCACTAATGTCAGATCATAGACAATAATTCTAGCACCAGACCTCCTCTTTAAATCTACAGTGGTAACCTGTAAAGGCTTTAAAAACGTCGGCTATGGATAGTAAAATTTACATAGTTTTTCGCTGTTGCAGGGGCGTGCGCAGTTTTAAAGCGTGACATATTTGGTATTTACTCGACGTGACATCATCATCTTTCATATTTTACAAAAAAAGTGTGTATTGTATTGTGGTGTTTTCCATTTAAATCCAAAAAAGTGTATTTTTTCCCAAAAAATTGCGTTTGCAAAAACCGCTGCATAAACACCGTGTGACATAAAAAATTGCAAAACCTACCAATTTATTCTCTAGGGCCTCTGCTTTAAAAAAATCTATAATGTTTGGGAGTTCTAATTTTCTAGCAAAAAAAAAAATGATTGTTACATGTTAACAAAAAGTACTAAAAAAAGGCCTGGACCGGAGGGGGTTAATAATTATGAGGCTACGCAGGAAGGTATTTGGCTGGGCCAATTGATTCTTCTCTTTTATCTTTTACTTTGCCACTTTTACCTTCTTTCTCATTCTTTTATGGAGTTGTTGCTCTCTACCTTGCTCAAAACAGATTGAGATTGTCCGTGTTACCTCAATATTGGCAATGAATAGATCGATGTGACACAAACACTGATATAATGAATAAACTATCCACTTGTTCTGTTTGCCCTGGGATATAACAAGTGTATAGTATCAGGGAGTTTATGACCTGTGCATCAATAGGGGTTATTAACATTGTTAGGTGCCTGTTTTAGAAACTATATGTGGGGTAAACAAAATGAGAAGTGAGAGTTCACGTTTTGGAACATTTTTTGAGGCCTTACAAGGTAATGATAAACATCCCCTACCCAGACATTATAAAGAGTTCCAGAATAGGCATTTGAAAGGGACTCGTTTCTGGGGAATAGAATCTGTAAAACCAGATTGGAGAGGTGGTACTTTTATTTTAAAAATGTGAATCCAAATGCTAAATGCAGATGGACTAAACATCAACGTTGAGCTTTTTGCATTTGATTTGTTCTAAAAATAAATAAATAAATAAATATATATATATATATATATATATATATATATATATATATATATATATATATATATATATATATATATATATATATATATATATATATATAATTCTTTAGATTGATTGATGACGTTTATTATGGATTCAATGTTTTGATGATACAGTAGAAGGGGGATTTTAAATTTTATCTGGGTGACTAAGGTTTAGGAAATCTGGGTGAGTGGGGATGAGAGCATTTTTAGAGTGTTTCTCCCTTCAATAGCCTCCACCAATCAAAACATGTCAAAATTAGGCTGCAGGTGATGTCATCAGGGTAGGAGAGGCACCTCTTGTTTTTACATTTGGCTGGATCAGCTGTCATACCGCAACTTATTGGAATGTCCACGACTGGGACCCCAATGAAGATTTAGCGCTCTTTTTCCATTACTCCAGCATTCCGCTTTATTCACTGCTTCCCAGGTGTCAGCCGCTACACCTATGCTGTATACTCTGCAGGACTACAGAGCAGATCATCTAGCTGCACTGATGCTGGCGACCTCTGTGAGTAAAGCCACGTACACACAATCTGATTGTTGGCAGGGGATTGTGTGATGACATATTGTTGGCTTAAAATCCGACCATTAGTACGCTCCTTCAGACAATTGTTGTCCAACTTTCGGCCAACAAATGTTGGATGGCAGGCTAGTAAATTTTCGGCGGACAACGGTCCACATGCTGGTAATCAATGCTCATCAAATACGAGATTAGCAGAAGGTGCCCAAAGGGTTTGTTGGCTGACAATTGTGTGCCATTAGTATGCAAGACAAGATCCAGGCACATGCCCTTTTGACAAAAGTCTGACGCTCTGTTGGCCAACAATCTGATCGTGTGTACCAGGCTTTAATGTTACATGCTTAGTTTTATGACTGAGCTTGATTAGATATATTTTATCTATTTTTGTTTAGTGTAAGCACTAGGTTATTTATAACGCATCTTCAATAACAACTTGCTAGTCCATCTTCATGGATTCAATTTAGACCCTTTTTATAAATCTTTAGCAATGTAGAAGAAAAATTGTGCAAGGTTTTGTATACTTTATAAAAAAAATAAACTAAACGAAACTATTAAAATAAAAACGGGATTGTCACTTGTTCCCTCATGTCTGGAAATTCCAGGTTTATGATAAGCGTTAGCATTTGTGGCAGCGACATAGTAAGGAAGAGATAAATATCAATCATTGTGGTGCCCACTATCAAACAAACCAGGTACTTTGCCTAGTATGTTAATTTGTTTTTTTATAGTTTCAAAGTACTGCATTAATTGTCTCTACATCTGTTATTAAAGTAGATACATATGCTTTTACCAGATGTCCATCAGACTTTATATCCGCTTTCTAGAGAACCAGTGGCATCTGACTTTAAGTTGACCCCTATTCTCCTTCAACATTTGGCCAGAGTATTTCAGGTAAACCCATTGTAGCATGATGTGGATTGACATAGGTCTCTGCACTGGAGCGTTTTGTTGGCTGCTTGCATTGTCTTTGCTGTGGTTTTTCTTGCTTTGCGCTTCTGTCTTTTGAGCTGTTTCCAGGTCCTAAGTTGCATTGTGCGGAAAATTAGGATGACCCCGGTCCTTGCAGATGATTTTTCAAATGGGTCAAGCAAGTGATCAACTGGAGTCTGTACTAGAGGTCCCTGCTGTTTTAGGCCTGGTACACAAGTACTTGTTTAATACTTTATGAACCACGCTGGAACTGTGCATTGTCAAAGTAATATCGCTTAATAATCCTTGGTCCTAAATAGAAAATCAATTATAGTGATTTATTGACTTTTTTGCACAGAGCAAATCATGGGTACTGCAATTTATAAAGCATTTGACAGCATCAAACAGCTTTCTTGGAGCCCTTGTAACATGTGTCAGCCCAGAAGTGTGGAATAAAGTTCCTAAAGTGGACCTATCAACAGCTTTTCCAAGTCTGCATGTAAACAATTCCTGACATGTTACAACAATATAATTTCCAAAAGCCGTTCCTTACCACAAAAAGCAGTTCTTGGCCTTTAGTGACTTTGCCTAGGCTGAGATGATGTCACCAGTCTGCTGCAGGCAGGAGAAAGCATTTTCTCTGTCCTCTTTCCTCCAGTGATCAGACTGCAATATTGTAATGCCTGCTGACGTGTTTAACAAAAAAACAAACCCAAACAAAATAATTCTCTGCATCTATGTCAGGTTTCTATGGACAGAGTAAGGCCTCAATACAGCCATCTTCATCAAGGGCCCAAAAATGCCACCCGCTTCTCCTACTCTCAATTCTCAACCTTGGCCCGATCCCAACATGACTATCCTAGAGGATGCAGAAACAGAAGAGCATGAAAAAGATATTGAGGCAGTACTGGAGTTAGCTGTGGAAGATTTTTCTTCTCCATATTGTCACTCTATTGAAGAGGGAATGTCACGTACCTGACCAGAGACTGAAATAACGAGGTAGGCCTCTCTTGTATCTCCAGCTCAGGTCCCACTGAAGATGGAACAGAGGGTACCGAGGGACAGGAGAAACACTAGTGTTGGCAGGTGTTGATAGGAATGCTTACAGCGGGTGAAGCAGTCCCGGGCAGGCCGGCAGAACATCAGGTCAGGAACAGTAGTTTGTGCACAGAGAGCCAGCCAAAGTTATTGGGGCACTCTGCATGAGCTGCAGGTTTCAGAGGCGAGGCTTATCAGAGCTCCCAGCAGACTTGAGACAGGAACTCACTGTGGTGAGCAGAGCTGATACAGATGACAGCCAGGTAGGCACTTGAACCAGATGTGGGAACAGAGCCAGGAACAGAAGAGTGGTCACAGGGATAGCCGAGGTCAGCAGCAGGTGGGCAGCAAGGTACAGAATCATAAGGCAAGATGTGGTCGGGAACGGAGCTAGGTTCGGGAACTGGCAACAAGGCAGAATCCGGACCCAAGTTCAGGTTAGAGGCAAGACGGGTCAGTAACAAGGCTACTTGCAGAGTAGTAGCAGGACACAGAATAGCTGAAAGACCAGTCAGCACTTAAACATGAGCATGTGCATCCTTAAATAGCCCGTCTGATACCAACATGCAGTGCGTGCCTATGCATATGTGCATGCCTGTTCACTATTCTGTTAGGAATTCTGCAAGCATGCAAATTTTTGTGAGCCAAACGTCTGATAGACATTCTCTGTCAGGGACCTTCACACAACATGCTTGATCATGTTAAAAAGCTCATTGCTTCTGTCCAAGACGCCTTGGCATTGTGCAGCCTGAATGTCCTCTGTCTCACCATGCCCTTTTGGGTACAAAGAGACCTGCAAAACATTCCCTGTCTATGAAAAGATAGAATGTGCCCTGTCTATAAGGACTGCCCAGATAGCAAGCAGTTGAGCTGCAAGTTTGAAAATTACTTGCTAAGCTATTGCTAGACTTTCCAGGCTTCACAAGTTTTTTGCACAATTGCAGCAAGTCTGCATTGCATGACTCCTGATCAACTTTCTTTACAAACATTCTGCAAGTCTGCTGCAAGTTCTGGTTTAGTTATGTTGGGCAATAGTCGTCCCACCACAGGGGTCACTGTGGCTGAATTTTCATGCTGTAGACTTGCAGAGCTCTTGCTGTAGACCCACCACTGCAACTTTGCTTTTGCTAGAGACTTGCCACGCAACGTTGCTACAAATTGAAAAAGTGTCAACTAGAACGTGTTTCAAGTGCTCTGCGAGTGTACAACTTGCCAGTGAAAATGTGCAGCAAGTTAGCAGACTTACAATTCAACACTGCCACAAATGTGTGGCAAGTTATCTTTGCGATCTGAGTGGGTCACTCCTGAAAGAATTTTTGCTTCCCTCAAAATCTTTGCTGAACGCCAAAAGAAAAAGAGTTCACCAAGAAGTGGGCTATTCTGTAGCTAATCCTGCTGTCTCTGTTCTGAACAAACCTCTCGCTATTTCTATTGAAGACGGCCTTCTTTCGAAGATTCTACCAAGTTTGAGGTGCACTTAAAGATTGTCTTTAATCTTGCAGGCCCAGACCTGTAACCAGCTCTTGCTGCAATTGCATGTCAAACTGCAGCTAACTAGAGTAAGATGGTGAACAACCTACATGACCCTGTATTACAAGTTCACGCATTACAACTTACATGGCAATTACAGTAATTGCTTTCTGCTTTCCTTTTTTGTGTGGATGCCCTAGAACATGTCGTGAGACAATTTTCCAGAATGGCTCTAATCTCCATTCACATGCACAGAATCTTATGGATAAAAGCTTGGACAGCTGAAGTTGCCTGTAAAAGGCCACTAACGCATATGCCTTTCCAATTAAGACATATGTTTGGTGAAACACTTGACCAGTTCACAAAACAGGTTACAGGTGGGAAGGTTTTCCTTCCACAGTGGAAGGTCCAGGCACTTCTTTTCGGTGCAAAGCTTGGCCCACTTAGGCAACCAAGCCTTCTTCACAAAGAAGGAGCAATCCCACTCCAAAATGAGGGGAGATGTCCGTTAGTCTGCATCTCTCTGGGTTACAGACATCCCAGACCCGTGGGTTCAATTGGTTGTTTCGGAGGGGTACAAAATACAGTTTAAAGCTCTACCACTTAACTGTTTAAATCAACCAAATACAGTCCCAAGGACAGTTATATTTACAGAATGCCCTAAACTACCTCTTGCCCCAGAGAATCACTGTGCCAGTAGCATCACTGGACAAGTTCAAAGGATTCTAGTCGAGCCTGTTCAGGGTACCAAAACCCAATGGGGTATTCGTACTATTCTGGATTTACAATCCCTCAATAAATTACTTTAAATTCTAAAATTTCACATGGAATATGCAAGGTCAGTAATTGCCTCTCTAAGTCAAAGGGAATACAAGGCATATGTGGACATCCAAGATTGTCTATTTTCACGTTCCCTTAACTTCCCTCTTCAGCATTTTCTGCCCTTCGCATTAGCAGACAACCACTTCCAGTTTGTCACACTTCCCTTTTGGCCTATACTCTGTTCCCAGAGTGTTCACACCTCACCTTTTCACCTCAACTTGCCCTTCTCAGAACTCCAGCTAAGTCACAGGCTGCCTAGATGAGCTTCTTCTGAAAGACTGGGAACAATTGGATGCTCCAGGCCTTCAGCTGGGTAATACATTTTTGCAAATCTGTACTCTTTCCTTCCCTTCACATTAAATATTTGGGTCTGGTTCTGGACACATACTGAGCAAGACTCCAGCTTGAGGATTGAGATTCAAGAGACATCCCATGTTAAGATTCACCATGAGAGTTCTTGACCTAATGGTAGCCTCCGTCATAGCAGTACCATTTACCCAATTCAAGAACTCTACAACAAAACCTCTCCATCATTGATTGATGGATACAAAACCTGATTGCAAGAGCTTATATTCTCAAAGGGAAATCTGCTGCTCCTCCTCCCCCCTGTACTTTTATGTACCCATTCCACCAGAGTGGTGAGCATTTCCTGGGCATTTCAGCCCCAAGCCTCTTTAGCCCAGATGTGTAAGGCCACCACTGGGTCTTCTGTTCATACTTTTTCCAAGTTTAATAGGTGGACGTCTGTTCTTTTGCTGATGCACCTTTTGGTCACAAGGTTCTGGCAGCAGCCCTGAGATTGGGTCTTCTGACCCTCATTTGGGCCTGTTAGCACAGCTCAGTTTGCCTCATTGTTGCACTTCCTTTCTATTCATTGCTTGGGGATGTCCCATGATGTATGAATACTCTGCCTGTGTCCTGTATTGTACTATTCAATATCTTGCAGTGCATTACAGGACACCGTCCACCCTCTCTTACATTCCTGGGTTTACTTTGCATTGCTTGATACAAAGCTGAGGACTCGCGGAGTGGGATGGGGGCTATAGGGAAGCCGGGGGCATGCCCTAAAGCTTTGCCAGTGTCCAATCATCTGAAGGTGAAGGTGTATAACCCATGGTGTAGGAATACTCTGCCCATGTCCTGTACTGTACTCCAGGTAGCTAAAAATTCTTTTTTTTTTTTTTCTATCTATGATTAGGATTTTAATATTTTGGTTACTGTCTGTCTTATGCACTGGACAAACTGTGCTTAAAAGGTACCGCTAACCAAAACTTTTAATAATTTTGAATAGCTTATGGAAGTGTTACAATTTTAGAATTTTTTAAAAAGTAAAAAAAATAAATAAATAAAAAACAAAACAAAAAAAAATATATAATAAAATAATATATATTACTGTGCAAAAGTTTTAGGAAGGTGTGAAAAAAATGCTGTAAATTAGGAATTCTTTCAGAAAAAAAGCATTAAAGTTTATTTTTATTATCAATTAACAAAATGGAAAGTAAATGAACAGAAGAGAAATCCAAATCCAATCAATATTTGGTGTGACCACCCTTTGCCTTCAAAACATCTATTCTTCTAGGTACACTTGCACACAGTTTTTTGTAAGCAACTTGGCAGGTAGGTTATTCCAAACATCCTGGAGAACTAACCACAGACCCCAGACTCTGTGTTGAGATCAGGGCTCTGTGGGTGCCAAACCAGGACTCCTTGTTCTTCTTTAGGCTGAAGATACAGTTCTTAATGACATTGCCTGTATATTTGGGGTCATTTTCCTGCTGCAGAATACATTTGGGGCCAACCACACTCCTCCCTGATGAAATTGCATGACGGATAAGTATCAGCCTGTATTTCTTAGCATTGAGGACACCATTGATCCTGACCAAATCTCCAACTGCATTTGCAGAAATGCAGTCCCAAACTTGCAAGGAACCTCCACCATGCTTTACCATTGCACGCAGACCCTTATTATTGTAATAATCTCCAGCCCTTCGGCAAACAATTCGCCTCTTGCTACAGCCAAATATTTCAAAATTTGACTCGTCAGTCCAGAGCACCTGCTGCCATTTATCAATTCCTATGTTTTCGTGCATAGTTGAGCTACTTAGCCTTGTTTCCACATTGGAGGTATGGTTTTTTGGCTGCAATTGTTCGATGAAGACCACTTCTGGCCAGACTTCTTTAGACAGTAGATGGGTGTACCTCGATCTCACTGGTTTCCACAGGTTCCGTGCTGATAGCACTGCTGGGCCTCTTCTAATGTTGAAGGGAATTAAGCATGATGTGTCTTTCATCTGCTACATTAAGTTTCCTTGTCAAACCACTGCCTGAACAGCACATCTTGAAACCCCAGTCTGCTTTGAAATCTTTGCATGTCAGAGACCTTGCTAAAACAGTATACCTACCTTGTGTAGTTCAATGTCATCAAGAACCATCTTCAGTGTAAAGAAGAGCAAGGAGTCCTGGAAGTATTGGTTTGGCCCCACAGAGCTCTGATCTCAACATCATCGGACAAAGAGTTTGTTTTTACTGGAAATCCTTTTCTAAATCAGTAGTTCTCATCACGAGCATATTCTGACATGGCTTTGGCAACTTTATATTAAGGAACACATATCCCATCCTTATTTTGAGTCAATTATGCCAATATTTGAAAAAATGCATATCTGACAGATCTGATCATAAATGTTGGCTAAACACTGTTAAAATAATAATCTCAAATAGAAGCAAATTTTATTTTTGTAAAATGTTGAAGAAAAACTTACCTGGACAATTAAAAAGTTAATTCTATTGATCTAAATGTTTACTTGCATTTTGTTATACAAATGTTAGAAATTTACAGAAGATACAGATTTGCTGGAACTCCATACAGCATGGACCTGAGATAAAAATCTTTGAACAAAAAGTGTGTTTTATCATTAAACTTCAAAGCATTCCTGTTGTCCGTTTGTGAGATCTACTGCAAGGTCAGGTCACCTAAAACCCAATCATCTGTACTGTCGTCATTAAACACCAACTTCCAAAGTGTATGCGTGTTTTTTTTTTTCCTTTTCAAAATTTAAGCTTAAGGTCCCATACGCACAATGAGAATATCAGAAAAAAAAATTATACATTTGGAGCGATTTGTCTGAAAATCTGTTAGTACACAGCATTTGAGAGGCGATGATGCAAAAATATCTGAAGGGACAAGCACAAAAATAACAGAACAAATGATTTTCATGTAATTAGCAAAGTATTTGTATGAAAAATATGTCTTACAAGAATTTACATAACTTTAATAACCTGTTGGTTTTCAATATGAAACTAGCATGCAAAAAACCCCAAAAAATGATCATTTGCCCGATATTCTCATCGTGTGTACTTGGCTTAACACAGCTGCACACATTATTAATGCCTTTAGTGGTCCTGTACTTGTGTACTGTAATTAATTGTTGAGAGAAGTAAAACTGGGTGTACGCTAGTAGATTTTAGAATGAACATTCGTATGAATATTTGTATGAACATTTGTACAAAAAATGCTCTGTACATTTGACGTCTTGACAAATGTTGCTTAAAGTAGTTCAAAATTTTGTTTTTGCTTTTAATAGTTTAGGAAAGAATGGACTTTACCAAACCAAAAACACATATGTTGTTAGAAATTGATTCATTTTAGGAAAAATTTTCCTTCCTACTTTGAATTTCCTCTTGCTGTGGTTAAAATGAGTGTCAATTTGACCCCTCCTAAAGTTTAGAAAATTGAAACAATTGAGTAGGTCTGTACGAGAATATCTATCTATCTATCTATCTATCTAGATATATATATCTATCTATCGTATTTAGCACGCACCTTAATTTTAAGAGGGAAGTTTAAGGAGAAGAACTTTGAAGCAAAATAAGCAGCCTCTCTATTGCAGCCTGATCAGTGCCCATCTACAGCCTCGCCTTTGCCCATGAATGCAGCCTGCTTATTGCCCAATAATGCAGCCTGCTCAGTGCCCATCTGCAGCCTCACCATTGCCCAATAATGCAGCTGCTCAGTGCTCATCTGCAGCCTCAGCATTGCCCATCTTGCCCATCTATGTAGCCTGTTCAGTGCCCATCTATGTAGCCTTGTCGTTGCGCATCAATGCAGCCTCACCAGTTCCGGATTACACAGAGCCGGGATCTTCTGTGTACTCGGCGCTCGCAGTCGCACACAGTCCTGCCTCCTGGCACGGCTCCTATGATAGACAGAACACCGGTCCAATGCCAGGACATGTGACGTCTATGCTAGGAGCCATGCCAGGAGGCAGGATTGTGAATGACTGCGAACGCCGTATACACAGGAGATCTCGGCTCTGTGTTCCCGTGATACTCGTCCCCTCCTTCCCCTCTGAGGCAACCAGGTATCAATGTATAACACGCACCCCCTGATTTCCCCGCTATTTTTAGGGGGAAAAAGTGTGTGTTATACAGGGTGTGTATATGCAGTTGTGCTCATTTTATACCCTGGCAGAATTTATGATTTCTTGGCCATTTTTCAGAGAATATGAATGATAACACAAAAACATTAATTTCACTCATGGTTAGTGTTTGGCTGAAGCCATTTATTATCAATCAACTGTGTTTACTCTTTTTAAATCATAATGACAACAGAAACTACCCAAATGACCCTGATCAAAAGTTTACATACCCTGGTGATTTTGGCCTGATAACATGCACACAAGTTGACACAAAGGGGTTTGAATGGATATTAAAGGTAACCATCCTCACCTGTGATCTGTTTGCTTGTAATTGTGTGTGTATAAAAGGTCAATGAGTTTCTGGACTCCTGACAGACCCTTGCATCTTTCAACCGGAGGCTTTTTGGGTATGTAAACTTTTGATCAGGGTCATTCGGGTAGTTTCTGTTGTCATTATGATTTAAAAAGAGTAAACACAGTTGATTGATAATAAATGGCTCCAGCCAAACACTAACCATGAGTGAAAGAAAAGTTTCTATGTTATTCATATTCTTTGAAAAATGGCCAAGAAATCATAAATTCTGCCAGGGTATGTAAACTTATGAGCACAACTGTGTATGTGTGTATATGTATGTGTGTATATATATATATATATATATATATATATATATATATATATTTATATATATTTAGAGGTCGACCGATATATCGGCCGATATTTAGTGTTTTTTACTTAATCGGCATCGGCCGATTGTGCTGATAAAAAAGGCCGATATAAGCACGACTTGCAAATGACTTCTGTAATAGAAGTCAATACAAGTTGCCTGTATTATAATGTGAAGCAACTTCTCCCCTATCTGGGCAGCCTGCCAAATCTGATAAAAAGAACCTGCAGGATACAATGTTTACACTTATGAATGAACTGAGCTCCCTGTGTAGAAGCTCTACGTTTAACCATTTAAAGACTAAATCTTTTCTGACACTTGTTGCTTACAAGTAAAAATCCTGTATTTTCTGCTAGAAAATCACTTGGAACCCCCAAACATTATATATATATATTTTTTTAGCAGAGACCCTAGGGAATAAAATAGCGGTTGTTGCAATATTTTATGTCACACGGTATTTGCACAGCGGTCTTTCAAACGCAATTTTTTTTTTTTTTAAATACACTAATAAATTTTAAAAAAAACTAAGCAGTAAAGTTAGCCCATTTTTTTTCGTCCAAAAGTTTTGATTACACTTTGTGTATTTATTTTCAAGATATAGTTTTTTTTTTAGTTTTTTTTTTTTTTAATCTAAATTATACATACAAGTGAACTGCTTGGAGGTTTGTTTTGTTTAATAAATGTTTAAATGTAAAAAATTTTCTGTATCACTTAAGGTTGCTTTCACACTGCAGCGGGCATACGTTGACGGTAAAACGCTGCTAGTTTTAGCGGCGCTTTACCGTCATTTTAGCGGCGCTATTCGACTGCTAGCGGGGCGCTTATAAGCCAGCTAGCAGCCGAGGAAGGGGTTAAATGCGCCCCTGAAGCACCGCTGCCGAAACGCTTTGCAGGCGCTTTGGCAGCGGTGCGCATTCATTTCAATGGGCAGGAGTGGTGGTATACACCGCTCCAAAGATGCTGCTTGCAGGACTTTTTTTTTAACATCCTGCCAGCGCATCGCCTCAATGTGAAAGCACTCAGGATATCACACTGAGACTGCAGGGGAGCTGTTTTACAGGCACTTTACAAGTGCTATTTTTAGCCCAAAAGCGCCTGAAAAACGCCCCAGTGTGGAAGGGGTCTAACTGTTAAATTTTATGAGATGAAGGAAAAAAAAAAAAAAATCGGCCTAATATATCAGCCCCAAAAAATTGGCATCACATATCGGCCACCGCGATTTCTAAATATCGGCATCGACCAGAGAAAAACCCATATCGGTCGACCTCTAATATATATATATATATATATATATATATATATATATATATATATATATATGTGTATATAATGTGTATATAATGTGTGTGTGTGTGTGTGTATATGTGTATATATATATATATATATATATATATATATATATATATATAGATTATTTTGTAACTTTGCCCACTTACAAAGAAATGAAGGGTCTATAATTTTTATCGTAGGTGTATTTCATATGATAGAGACAGAATATCGACCAAAAATCCAGAAAAAAAAAAAACATAAATCAAATGCTATAAATTAGGTTGCAGTTCAGTGAGTAAAATAAGTATTTGATCCTCAAGCAAAGCATGACTTAGTACTTGGTGGAGAAACCCTTGTTCTTCTTTACAGATCTTCTTTAAATCCTTAAGGATTCTTGGCTGTCGATTGGCAACTCAAAGTTTCAGCTCCCGCCATAAATTTTATGTAGGATTAAGGTCTGGAGACTGACTAGGCCACTCCATGACCTTAATGTGCTTCTTCTTGAGCCACTCCTTTGTTGCCTCAGCAGTTTGCGTCATTGTCATGCTGGAAGACCCATCCACTGAAGATGGGTCATGGATGGGTCTTTCAGCATGACAATGACATTGGGATTTAGAGATCTGTAAAGAAGAGTGGGCCAAAATCCCTCCTGAGATGTGTGCAAACCTGACAACCAACTACAAGAAACGTCATACCTCTGTGCTTGCAAACAAAGGTTTCTCCACCAAGTACTAAGTCATGTTTTGCTTGGGGAGCAAATACTTATTTTACTCACTGAACTACAACTCAATTTATAACATTTGTATCATGTGTTTTTTCTGGATGTTTGGTTGATATTCTATCTCTCTCATTTAACCGGTTCCCAACCGGCGCACGCCGATGTACGTCGGCAGAATGACACGGCTGGGCAAATGGGTGTACCTGTACGATGCGGGCGCGCGCCGCCCGGGAGCTCTGTGAGTCGGGTCGTGGGTCCCGCAGACTCGATCGCCGCGGGGATACCCGCGATCGCCTCACGGAGAGGACGAACGGGGAGATGCTAATGTAAACAAGCATCTCCCGGGTCTGCCTAGTAACAGTGTCACTGATCTCTGCTCCCTGTGATTGGGAGCAGAGATCAGTGATGTGCATAGGTGTGTGCAACCTATTGTATTAGGGTGTGCACCCCAAAGCTCAAACACACGTGTGTGTGTGTGTATGTGTGTGTGTGTGTGTGTGTGTGTGTATGTATGTATATATATATATATATATATATATATATATATATATATATATATATATATATATATATATATATATATATATGGCCCTGGCACATTGATCTCCCTGCCGGGACAGTGAAAGAGGTACGTAAGCACTTCTCTTATGGCAGAGCTGGTAAGAAGGAGATCTTTCCCATCTCCCCGCTGCCCACAGAGCGATAATGCTAATGCGCACTAGGTAATTAGGGTGTGCCCAGGCACACCCAGCACACCCTGTGCGCACACCTATGGTGACGTGTCACATGTAGCCACGCCCCCCCACAGTTAGTAACACATCCCTAGGACACACTTAACCCCTCCCTAGCCCCCTAGTGGTTAACCCCTTCACTGCCAGTGTCATTTACACAGGAATCAGTTCATTTGTATAGCACGGATTGCTGTATAAATGACAATGGTCCCAAAAATGTGTCAAAAATGTTCGATGTGTCTGCCATAATGTCGCAGTCACGATAAAAATCGCTGATTGGCGCCATTACTAGAAAAAAAATTAATAATAAAAATGCCATAAAACTATTCCCTATTTTGTAAACGCTATAACTTTTGCGCAAACCAATCAATAAACGCTTATTGCGATTTTTTTTTTTTTTTTACCAAAAATTATGTGTGTGTATATGTATGTATATATATTATTATTATTATTATTATTTTTTGTTTTGTACAAATCATTTTATTTCACTGATCCCATGGCATGAAAATGGCAATCCACTGTTTTGGTAAGCCGCCTCACCAGCTTTCAGCTTTTCAGCTTTGAGAAATGTGGATACTTGTGTACCCAAACAAATGCAACATGGAGATATCCTGCATTGTTTATCTCGCCACCCTATTTGAAGCCCAAATGTTTATATGAAATGCAGATTATTGCTATATAATAATGAATTGTGTAATCTATCTGAACTGTAGCCTATAGGTCATACATCACCTTCCTGGTTGGCTTTGTTGGCACCTTGTCACATTCTTGTAGGCTAGTGGAATTCATTGTTCTTGTTTGAGCTGATAAGAACAAAAAAGGGTTTTCTGCCTGAGACCTTGGGAAATGCAGAAGGGGTGGAATGTTGACATGGAGCAGCAGGGCTGCACTTTCCCAAGCTTTGCACACTGCATTCTTCTACAACAGCAGTCAGCTCTGACCCTAGGTGTACTGCTCAGACATCGTACTGTCCAGGAAGAAAACTGAAGATCATTGTACATAATAGGCATGTGAGGAAGTGGATCTCTTGCCTTATTTTTTACTCAAACCGACCTCGCTATTGATCTTTGGTAATTTCTGTGGAACCTAATACCCCTTCTGTAATTGAAAGTTTTTAGAGTTCACAGTCCCAGTGTATACCTGTATTCTACAGTGTGTTTAGCAGGCCATTTACAGTGATATGTACTAGGAAATGCAGATGCACAGACATCTGCAAAGTGCTAACAGCATTGGAAATCTTTAGGCCCCTTTCACACTTGTGCGACTTGTCCTGGGACTGCAAAGTCGCATGACAAGTCATTCCCCATGTTTTCCAATGAGTACCATTCATATCTGTGTGTTTTCAAGTCGCACCGACTTCAAAGTAGTCCCTGTACTACTTTGGTCTGACTTTGATGCGAGTTGAGGTCCATAGACCTCAAGTTTACACAGGCATTCCCATGGCTGCATCGCAACAAAATCGCGCAACTTTGAAGTTGCGGTAGTGTGAAAGGGGCCTAAATGATGATAATTTGTCCATTGGAATTTGGGCTATATTTAGAAGTTCACTTTTAATTTAAAGAATTGACTATGATAAGAAAGGGCTGTGGATGTTCAAATGATCCTTTTCTATAGTTGGTATGATTTCTGTTTAAAAATTAAGTATGTGCAAAGTAAATCAAACCAAACAGCCATTGCTGTGTAGATATCCAAAAATAATTCTTCTACAAAGATACCTGAAAACTACAACCAAACTAGTTTCAGTACTTACATTTTATAGTAGGAGAAATCATGATTAAACTAGCATGCATTTTCCAAGGGTGAGTCATTTGAATACCTGTTAGCTGAGTGGCAAATACTTTTGGGAGAGAATAATTGTCCATAACTATTTACCAAACTGCAAATATCTACTAAAATCTTTACTTGGATTACATGTATCAAATATAGTGTTGTCTTATGAAGAAAAGTAAAATTGGGCTTAATGCTTAAAAATGAAATGGAAATAATTTAGCAGAATTACAAACATCGAACATAGATTGCCCTGTATTGGTGCAGTTGTGTGTTGCACTGCTCCTCTAGTTAGTGTGGCTTGTCCATCTTTAGTTACCCATATGACTGGATTAGTCAGCTTGTATTGTCATACTATAGCTAGCCATTTTTGCAGAGAATATGACCATTTATGTTTTGAGTAAACAAATCTTCAAAAGATCTTTTCTTAAGATGGCATTTACTTCTAGTTTTATTATAGTAACACACTTTTTTTTTTTAGATTGTCTGTCTATATTCTTAAAATGTGTCTACTACCTTGTTTTATTTTTATAACTCTTTATATAATAACATTTTAAAATCGGCTTTGCTTTAAAAAATGACATAAGTATTATAATAAAGATGCCCATTTTGTTTTGTTTTTTTTCTTTAAAGCCTAAAGATCCATCAGTGTGAGTATTTAGAGAGGAATTATGCTCCCCCCCCCCCCCCCCCCACACCAAAAAAATTAAAGTCAGCAGCTAAAAATACTGTAGCTGCTGACTTTTAATATTAGGAGATGTACCTGTCCAGGGATTGTTTGCACCCCAGCCGATTTTCCAATCGGCTCTCGGGTGCTGCCGCCGCCGCCATGGTGGTAAGGGAAACCGGCAGTGGAGCCTTTCGGTTTCACAACCGGTTCCCTACTGCGCATGCACGAAGCGTGTTGCACTTTCTACATGACCCGGCAGCAGAGGAAAGAGGAGGGGGCCAAACTTCTGGGGGACCTCACCGCATCTCGCCGCAGCCAGGATTCCTAGAAGTGGGGACGGGTTCCTATCAAAAACAGGTACCCGTTTCCCCTCCCACCTGAAAGGTGCCAAATGTGCACTGGAGGAGGGAGGAAGCAAACAAGCAGAGCTTCCACTTTTGAGTGGAACTCAAATTTAAGGTCTAACTAATGGGAAAACTTTTTTATTTCAATAGAGTGGTTGGGGGTGGGGGGTGTCATGATCCCCAAAGCCACAAATAATGGAAGTTTCTAATCTATCAGCAGCTGACTTTTTCATTTATGGGGTGACATCAATTACTGTTCCCCACATGGCTATGCAGCAGCACATGGACATACCATACCAACTCAGGAATCATCTATCCAGCACTGTTTATCCATATTAGAACTTCACTGAGGACGTTTTTTGATGGATTTTTTCTGTTTTCTACATACTTCTAGCATTACATACCTCCTCTGGACTCTGGACGGCTCTTTGCAGGCATTGAGTTACTGATGATCTATTAGTATGGTCCAGTTTTTAGCTTCGTCCCAATGGAATTCAGCAATCTATTCACCCATTGTGGTTTTAAGGTGGGGTGCTGGCTCCTCAGTGTATAGGCAAGTTGCATAGTGCTTTTTATGCAGGTGGATGAGCAGGTAGTAGGGGGCCTAGGGGGAGGTTTACACCAGCTCCCATTGGAGGTTGTACATACTTTTTATATTTTTTGCACTAGGCAGGGTGGTTTTTTTTTGGGGAAGGCACTAGCTGGCTGGGGTTGTTTTTGATTGGAGGTTGATGTTGGGAGGGGGGAGAGGCGAGGATGGGGATCTCTAGGTTCTGATGCTGATACTTTTTTATGCATTATACATGCTAATAAATATTTTGGAGAGGTAACTCATTAGGGTGTGTTTATCGTTCTTTTTTTTCATTTTTTGATACTTGACTTTTTGATTACACCCTCCTTATACCATATAGGTGAGTACCTCTCATTTTTGGGCTTCACTAAGCAGGGTTCCCAAGATTATCATTCTCTTTTTTTAATGAAAGTAAGGGCCCAATATGTTTAGTGTCCGTTAGAACAGTAATCAAGGGGAAACCTTTAATCTGGGACACTTGTTCCTGTTACACCTTTCAAAAAAGGGATGTCCCTCACATTGGAAAGGTATTTTCTCATGGCTAGTTGATTCTACAGGACCGGAAGTAAAGACGACTTTCCTACTAGGACACAGATGGCAAGAAAACAGATAGCAGTCCCCTGCTCTTTCTAAAATGAGGGGAAAAAAAAAAGTTTTTGCTTTTTAGATATGATTTAAGTAAGCCCCCAAGTCAAGAAAAAGTGTTCATAAATTTTAAATGAGATCAGAATTGTCTTGATATTTTAACATGGGTATGTCTGCCGGATATGTAGTAGGCTAGTAGGCCTCTGAAGCTAGTCCTTTACAGCGCTGAACATTATCCTGCTGAATAAGAGCTGTTGTGGGATGTTTATAACTTTGGTATAGACAAAAAGTCAGAAAACAGAATACTATTGTGGCAGATCAGGAGTTGTCTTTTACAGAACTGGCTGGTCACTGTATTTTTGCACCTTAAGTTGAACTCCAGCTTTACCTTGAGTCTTTCATAGTTGTTTAGGCTCCTGTCTTGGACACAAATAGCTTACATTGATATTCCTGCACACTATAAGCTTCAGAAACCCAACACACCAGTGTCCATGATATAGGCACGCTTGCTGTATCTAGATTACCATACAATTCATCCACTGACGTAGTAGAGACTCAAAAAAGCACATAGTGCTAATCTCCTGTTTGTGATTTCTTAGTTGAATATTTTCCATCCCCTCTCGCCCCACCATAACAGTTTTGAATAACAAGCTGGCATATTTGATGTAGCTATTGTAGCTGATACTTTTTTTTTTTTTTTCTTGTTCCTGCACCAGCTGAAGAGATTCATCCTTACTTGACCTAGACATAAAATTGCTGGGAAAAACCCCTCAAATGTTACAGTTGTTACAGAAACAAACTGGTCACACAGGTCACAGCTTGCAGTTCACTTAGGACAGATTTTCTTTTTCTTCCCTTTGTTTCTTCGGGACAGGAAGTGAAAGTAAATATTCCCTATTGTACACGGACATGGGGGTATGTACTTATGCCCATTTTAATAAACCTTGCACTGCATTTTTAGAAAAGCTCAGTGATGTTATTACGATGGGCCTGCTGTCCTTGAATTTTTTTGCTAGTAAGTCCTTTCATATACCTGCATACCCACTGCTTGAGCCTTAATTTAGCAGTGGGTCTCACTTGACTGCCGTTTCCAGCTTTGTTCCAGTCTCAGCCTAGCCGGTGGAAGTGCCGGATCGTGGATCGGGTCTCCCGGTGGGACGGGAGGCCAGGAAAGAGAGGTGGAAGGCGGCGGGAGGGGGGATGTCCCCTCCCGCTCCTTTAGAATAACAGCTGAGTGGCTTTTAGCTGCATCGGTTGTTATCCCTAAAGAGCCGACCATCTGCTCTAAAAAGAGGTAGCGGGGTGATGCCTGCAGCTGCAGGCATCACCCCGGTATAACCCCTTCAAGCCAAGGCCACATATGTGCCTACGGTCAGCGCTGTTATGTAGCATGAGGATGTATGTTCTGCAATATTTACATTTTTGGTAAACTCATTCACTGAATCCAAGATAACATGCACTGCATTGATGCATTCACACAATTTCACAGTAACCATGAGATAAAACAAAGTTCAGGAATATTCCTTTATCCCATTGTTTTGCAAATCTATGTACACTACAAACTGTATGATTGAATCGGTTCTGATATCGCTGTTTTACTAACCTGTCAGCTTATTATTCTAAATAGGAAACCTTCATTTTGTTTGCAAATATTAAAGATTCTAACTACCAGCAAGAATGAGTCCCTACATTTAAAGAGCACCTGTCACTTCAGATGCATTTTGGCAGCGCCCCTTAGTGGGCATCCACTCACCTGCTTCCGCCATGTCCCTCACCTTGTTGTGTCACTGCCGCATCACCAGCCGTCCCATTAAAGTGAATGGAACTGTCGGTGAGTCAATAGCGGGTCAGAGGTGACAGTTGCTCTTTAAAAAATTATGATTTAAATCAAGTTGATTTAAATCAAGCCTTTTTACTAGTGATTTAATTCGACTTGATTTAAATCAAATACACCCTGCTTTTAAACAGTTGCATTCACATCAATTTATATGAAAAAGTCCAAAGATTTGTGAACTCATCTCAAACCTAACTTTGAAGGTGAACATCTTATTATGTTTTTCGGAGAGTGATAACCTTATGCCCTGTACACACGATAGGATTTTCCGACAACAAAATCTATGGGATTTCTTCCAACGGATGTTGGCTCAAACTTGTCTTGCATACACACGGTCACACAAAGTTGGTCGGAAATTCCGAACGTCAAGAACACGGTGACCTACAACACGTACGACGAGCCGAGAAAAATGAAATTCAATAGCCAGTGCTGCTCTTCTGCTTGATTCAGAGCATGCGTGGAACTTTGTGCGTCGGAATTGTGTACACACGATTGAAATTTCCGACAACGGATTTTGTTGTCGGAAAATTTGAGAACCAGCTCTCAAATTTTGTGTGACGGAAATTCCTATGGAAAACGTGTGATGGAGCCTACACACAATCGGAATTTCCAACAACAAGGTCCTATCACACATTTTCCATTGGAAAATCCTATTGTGTGTACAGGGCATTAGATCTGATACAGCAGGTACAGATGAAAATGCTGAATTTAATGTTAGATGCAAATCGAAAACATGATGGCTGGTGTGAGAGCATTCCATTAACCTTTTAATCGGCATAGGATCTGTGGTATATTGTGTTTTATCTAAACTTTTTTTTTAATGCCAGTTGGCTGTTGAAAGAATGACCACTATTTCTTTACAGTATAGAGTTGAACTTTTACATTTCCTCAGCCTTTGCTGTGTAGAATCAAGTGCTTAAATGCATCTGTCTTCTCTCGTAACATATATGCACAAACATGTATAGTTTTCCGTGTTTTGGGATGACCTCCTTGTATAACATCTGTTGTTGTAATGCCAGCTGACAATTAGCTTATCGCATCCCTAAGCCACACAGATCATGATGGAGGGAGGCGGGGGTTTCCCATGCTCGAGAATGCTCTAGGTTTCCCACACAGGCAGTCTTTCACTGCACTCTGCTGGAGAAGCTATGAGGTAGAGTAGCAGATACAAGCGGAGTCTCCCATCCCATCCTAAAGCACAGGTGCACTACAGGTCACAGGTTTGTGACTCCTTTGAAAGGCAGACAGTGAATGACTTGCAATCCCTTACCTTTACAAGTAAAATGTCCTTAAAGTAAAACTAGTTTTAAGGTTTGCTCAGACCACTGTAGAGAGGCTGATAAATATTTGAACACAAAACAATTTAACAAAAAAGTTGCACCTTTGTTAAAAGACTGCTGTTATCTTCACAGTTATTTGGGGAACAAAAATAAGCTATGGGGTGGATTTACTAAAGTCAAATAAATTGTGCACTTTACAAGTGCAGTTGCACTCCTTTTCTCAAGAGCTTAGTTAATGCGGTGACGCTCCACTGATTTCCCCAACAATTAAGTGCAAACAAAAATGCTTTTTTTTTTTTTTTTTTTATAGAAAGGGAAGGCTCACCACATTCTCTAAACTCTGGGGAAAATTAGTGCAACTGCACTTGCAAAGCGCACAGTCTATTTGCTTTAGTTAAATCAGCCCCTTTATGTCATGGCTGTAGGTGGATTACGGTGTTCACAGCGTAAGGTACATTGCTTCAGCATATGGCAACTAAGTTGCCATAACATTCGAGTCTAATGCTGTGAACATGATCTTTTACCCAATGTATTTTCTAATGTTTCCCTATTGAAAAACAATGAAGTCTAAATCTTGGGAAGGGGAGTGTTGCAGCAACGTGAAATTGCTATTATACCACATGCCTTTTTAAATGAGTTATTGCTCGGCTTTTGGAAAGTGTGTTTATTTTACAGTGGTTTACCAAAAATATGTAAGCGGTTACAAAAATGTAGACTGTAGTCAATGGGAGGTGCCACTTGTATGTTCTGACATTAATTTACAAGTTTTAGACAGATCTTTAGATCAGTGGTCATCAACCCTGTCCTCAGAACCCACTAACAGGCCAGGTTTGCAAGATAACTGAAATACATCACAGGTGATATCATTTGCTGCTCAGTGATTGCAGTATTCTAGTCTGCATCTCCCCAAGGTAATACCTAAAATCTGGCCTGTTAGTGGGCCCTGAGGACAGGGTTGATGACCACTGTTTTAGATCACTAGGATATACTTATTATAAAGGAAACCTCAATTATTTTAGCACTTTTTCACTGTTACAACTACTTGTATGCATATTGTTAAATTGCATTTGTTTTGATTATTTTAGTGCATAGGTGGATCCCAAATTAAAGTGGGTACCAGTCCTCAGGAAGGATGTACTGGAATTGGAGCGAGTACAAAGAAGGGCAACAAAGCTAATAAAGGGTCTGGAGGATATTAGTTATGAGGAAAGGTTGCGAGCACTGAACGTATTCTCTCTGGAGAAGAGACGCTTGAGAGGGGATATACATACAATACATGCAATGCAGTCTGTCATTTGCGTTAACATAAGTCTGTTTTTCTGAGTCCCAGTAACATAGTAAATTTACAGGTTGATTCTGCCTGTAGATTTGTTCATTTTTCAACTTTCTTTAACAGACCAAACTGTCCTGCAAAAGTGGCGGTCAGTGGGTTGTGACCACGTGTTACATTAACAGGGGTGCTTGCAATGGTCAGCTTTTCATTTAGTTCAAATCTTTTACCCAAATAGAACAAAACTGTTGCTGCAACTCCTTAAAAAACTGTTGGCTGTAGTTGGGCATTAGATTGTCACCTATGTAAAGTGCATTCGAGGTCTCATACCCACAGGCATAATTAGGCGTATGCCCATGCAAGGGCTGTCTTTGCTGTACGGGGGATGCATAGGTGTTTGTTCTGTGCTTCCCTGTGCAGGTAGCTCCACTGAAGTCGATTGGGATGTAGTGGCTGCCCCCAATTTTAAAGCGGCTGTGAGGTTGCTAGGCCCTAAACACACACTGTCTGCATTTAGAGCCGGGCATCCACACTCGCACGGCTGTCCTAGTGGGAGCAGTGGCTTTGTCTGTGAAGCCACTCTGTCCCATTTGACATGAATACAACACAACAGGGGACGGACGTAGCACACACCCGTGCATCCCCATGCAGTAAACAGGGCCCTTGCACAAAAGTACACCAGTGAGAACCAGGCCCAAATCTACTAGTCTATTTAACAATTTCCTCTCCACATGTTGACAGTGCTTCTGTCCAAGGGTGGCTATGTTGTTCCTGCATAGGTGAAGTGGAGTGAGCATAGTCACCCTCAGACAGGAAGTGCTTACACTACCTGGATCATTAGATGAAAAGAAAACCTCATGTAGCCTCAACATATAAGGATTGGTAAGCTGTAATATAATCATTTTGTTTTAGAGTTTAGATATGCTTTCATGTCGGCATGTGAATAGAAGGATCCGGATTTGTGTATATTGTTTTTTTTTTTTTTTTAAGCTTGTTTAGACTTGCAGTTGGGGGGTGTTAAAAACGTGTAATTGAGCTGCATTTTTGTTGCCCCCAACCACCCTAATAAAGGCTTCAAAGGCAGGGATGGGGTGTACACATCCCCCAGTCGTGATGCTTTGCACCTGTGGCCAAAATAATCCCTTCTGCCACGTTTAGCATGCAGCATGACTAATGCGCGCAACCTATTAAAGTAAATAGGGATGTGCGGCAAATGTGCTGGTTCAGCATTTACAGGGTTAAAACAGGCAGCAAGGAGGCTTCAAATGACCTCCTCACTCTCACTCACTTGTTGATATTCTGTTTTTTTACCTATACTCGCATCTTCCACTTTACTCCTTTGACTCTGCTAAATGAAATATTACAAGAGTGGGGCCTCTGTAATATTTTAAATTTAAAGTGGGTATAGATATACAATATTGCATGCTTATTGGTTAGTCTTGCACAAATCACATCCCACCCTGGCTTACTATACTTTTGGCTTCCCTTTTCTGACCTATACCAATGGTTAGAATCCAAGACTGGTAGATAGAAATGTTTTTATTTTTTACAGTGCTCAGTGGTTCTGCTTCTCCAAGATGACAGTGTTTGACAAGTGACAGCAAGTGACTGCACTTCATGTACACAAGTATGCTTATAAAGTAGAATGTAAGTTTTGGCTTTAGGTTGAAAACTACACTTTGAGCAGTCAGGCATTTACTGAATATCCACCACTCTGTTCTTTTCTCCCTTTAGCAAATAAAGAATGGTGAAACAGGGGATGTGGAGGGGATACAATTCTACATCAGATACATTTTTTTTGAGCATAAGTTATACTTTTTGATGACAATGTTTTTAATGTGGAGAGCCTTGCTAGAACAAGCTGCAGCAAGGGATGTATTGTTCTTTGCCAGTTGGCTTTAGTCCAGGGTTAGAATTTGTACAGACAAGAACATTGCACAGAGGACAGACACTTCTCGGGTAACACTAGGTGAAGTGTAAATGATCGGCATAATACATAAGTATATATACAAACATGCACAAAACACAACGCTAATGGAACACATTTCTTTTCTAAATTTACCTTTTTTTAAGGAATAACTTGCTTGTTGACTAACAGACTGAGTTGGGTGCCTCGTCATATATAAGTGGTTATATATAGTCTTCAACCCACAACACCCCTGCCCTGCCAGCAGAGGTCATCCATCTCATTACTAAATTAGAGATTCTGAGACTTTAGCCAAGCAATACTCAAATTGTAACTGAAAGCCATTTTTGAATTGTAAATGTCTGTTACTATCAAGGTGTGCAAAGTTTCATATGTGTTATGAACTTAATCCATACCAGTTTGATAACAAATAATGTTCTTTAACAAAATAACATACAGTCCACATTTAATAATTACCAAAATTATTGTGTGCTGTAAATTGCCTCCAGCATTGCTCCTGTTTCTTCTTGCTGGAGGCTGCCATTTTGTTAAGCAGCCAAATCCTGATTGGAAACTCTACCCCTCTCCTTGGTCTCAAAAAAAAATATATGCCACTTTCTTCAGTTAAAATATGTACATTTCTGGCCCTGATCGTATGTCTTGGTTCAGATAGAGAGGAAGGCTGACAGAAGCTTTACAGTACTAAAGTTCACAGGCTTCCCATGGGAGTGAAGGGAGAGAGAATCGGGGAGATAGGACACTATCCTTGTAAGCTTAACTTATTTGTGTCTCCCTTGCAGCAGTTTTTACTGTCCACTCTTCTGCTTTTCTTTTCTCCCTGTCAGAAACCATGAATCAGACTGAGACAGAAGTACAGTTAAATCTCACTTGTTTAATAATGATAAAAAAAGGTAAATGGAGTAAACGTAGTCCGGAGCAGCCACAGTGGGAGATTCCAGGTGAGCGGTACGACTCAGGAGCGTTCATAACGCAATGGCAAACTGATCCATGCAGTGATCCTGCTCATTCAATTTGGAAAAAATATTACCAACAAGTGGATTGACTGAATCTTCTGAATTCATGGCCTTCGCCTACTTTCAGAAACCATGAATCAGACTGAGACAGTAGTACAGTAAAATCACATTTGTTTAATAATAATAAAAAAAGGTAAACAGAGTAAACGTAGTCAAAACATAGCCAGAGTTTAGGAATCGGTAGGGCTAGTCAGACAAGTCAAAACGTCAGGGAGGCAGAGATGAGCGTAGTGGAACAGCAAGCAGGATCTGGAGCCAGAAGGCATGTCAGCCAAGCAGATCTTTACCAGGAACACAGGGGAGCGTCTCGAGATGTGACCAAGGCAAAGGCAGAGATCCTCTGGGCTGGACGGTTTAAGTAGGCAGGACTGACAAGCAGGATTTCAGCAGGTGTGATAAGAGAGATAAGAGCTGGCAATTAGCCGACAGCTAAGCGGAAAGCTCAGGGAAGGCCCTGACAGTACCCCCTCCTCAATGACCCCCCCCCCTCCCCCTCGGGGGGACCACTAGGCTTGAGGGGAAAACGTCCATGGAAATCAGGGGCATGTACGTCCGAGGATGAGACCCAAGAGCGTTCCTCAGGACCATACCCTGTCCAATGCACCAGGATCTGTATGCGCCCACGGAACCTACGGAAGTCAACAATGGACTGTACTTCATACTCCTCGTGGTTCTCAACCTGTACAGAGTGAGGACCAGGCACCGAGGTGGTAAAGCGGTTGCAGACCAAAGGTTTTAATAAGGAGACATGAAATACATTTGAGATACGCATAATAGAAGGAAGGTCTAATGCGTAAGCCACTGGGTTAATCCTGCGAAGAATACGGAAAGGCCCGGTTCAGAGAGGGAACACCAAGTCAGAGGTTGCGAGATGACATGCCAGACCCTGTCCCCAACCTGGTAGGAAGGTGCAGGCAGGCGTCTGCAGTCAGCATGGAGTCTGTACCTATAATTAGCATGTCGCAAAGCCTCCTGGACTTGTGCCCAAGTGGAACAAAGACCACAGAGATGCCTCTCTAACGCAGGAATACTCTGCGGAGTCAGGCAACATGGGAGGTTGGAAGCTATAGTTCACCGTAAATGGGGACAATCGGGAAGCAGAATTTAAGGCACTATTGTGAGCAAACTCCGCCCACGGTAAAAGGTCTGACCAGTTCTTAAGATGGTCAGAAATATAGCAACGTAGGAATTGCTCCAACGACTGGTAGGCTCGTTCTGCGGGTGATACGCAGAGGAGAAAGCAAGCTGAATTCCCAACTGTGCACAAAAGGCTCGTCAGAACCGGGACACAAACTGACTACCCCCGTCAGAGGCAATCACCTTGGTTAGCCCATGTAAGCGAAAGATCTCCTGAGCAAAAATGGAAGCCAGTCCCTCAGAAGTGGGCAACTTCTTAAGTGGAATACAATGAGACATTTTCGAGAACCGTTCAACCACTATAAGGATAACTGTGTTGCCCTGGGAGTTGGGTAACTCCACAATATAATCCATAGACAGGTAGGTGGGTCCAGGGCCTCTCTCCATTGGGTATGGGTTGTAGGAGGCCCACTGGAAGGTGTCGTGGAGTCTTACTCTGAGCACACACGGAACAGGCAGCTACGAAGGCATTTACATCAGCACGTGGACTAGGCCACCAGAATTGTTGAGAAATGGCCCAAAAGAGTTGATTCTTCCCAGGGTGGCCAGCAGCCTTGGGAGAATGGCAAGTCTGGAGCATGGCAGTATGGAGACTCTCTGGGACAAAGCAGAGGTCACAAAGTTTCTCAGGAGGAGTGTGAACCTGAGCAGCAAGAATTTTGTCACCCAAAGGAGATGTGAGACTGGTGCAAACCGTAGCCAGAATACAAACAGGAGGAATCCCAGGAACCGGAACAGACTCCATCTTGGAAATGGAGGAAAATTGTTGTGACAAAGCGTCAGCCCTTACATTCTTAGTGCCAGGTAAGAATGAGACAATGTAATTGAAACTAGACAAGAAAAGAGCCCATCATGCACTTCTGGGAGAGAGGCATTTAGCCTCAGACAAGAATGTGATATTCTTATGGTCAGTAAGAAAGAGAACTGGCACAGTGGTACCTTCGAGGGGATGTCTCCATTCTTTCAGGGCTAAAATGATTGCTAACAGCTCTCTGTCACCAATCTCGTAATTGAATTCCGCAGGTGACAATTTCTTGGAAAAGTAGCCACAAGGATGCATAGCTCTCTCAGAGGTAAGACGTTGAGACAGAAGGGTGCCAACTCCAGTCTTAGAAACATCAACCTCAAGGATAAAAGGTAACGCAGGATCAGGATGTGCCAACACAGGAGCAGAAACAAAGGCAGCCCTGAGACTCTCAAAGGCCTTAAGGCCTTAATGGACTCCGGAGAAGTTACAAATAAACTTCCGATAATAATTGGCAAAGCCAAGAAAACGCTGCAGAGGACGTAAACCCACGGGTCGGGGCCACTGTAGGACTGCTGAAAGTTTCTCTGGGTCAATTGGAAAACCAACAGTGGAAATGACATAACCCAGGAATTTAACCTGTTGACAATGGAATTCGCATATCTCCAATTTACAATAGAGATTGTTCTCTCTTAGTTTCTGAAGCACACGACAGACATCTGTGTGGTGGCTCTCCAGGGACTTGGAAAATATGAGGATATCTTCGAGATAAACCACCACACATAACTGCAACAAATCTCGGAGGACATTGTTAATAAATTCCTGGAAAACTGCCAGGGCGTTACAAAGGCCAAAAGGCATTACGAGGTACTCATAATGGCCTGTCCTGGTATTAAACACAGTTTTCCACTCATCACCCTCAATCCTCACGAGATTGTATGCCCCTCTCAAATCAAGCTTTGTGAAAACCGTTTCTCCCTTGAGGCGGTCAAATAAGTCCGCAATCAATGGAATCGGATAAGCATTCTTAATTGTGAAATGATTGAGACCCCTATAATCAATACAAGGTCTCAGTTTACCACTCTTCCTTTTCACAAAGAAGAAACCAGCACCATCAGGAGACAAGCATTTGCAGATGAAACTTTGAGAAAGTGCGTCTACAACATACTTCTCCATGGCCTTATCCTCCAAGACCGACAAAGGGTAAACCTGGCCACTAGGGGGTGTGGCACCAGGTTGAAGGTCAATTGCGCAATCATACGACCGGTGTGGAGGCAAACTACCGGCTTGACCTTTGTCAAAGACATCGCTAAAATCGCGGTACTCCAGCAGGAAGGAGAGAGAAGTGCACAGGACCTTGGCTACCCTCTGGAAGCATGTCTTACTGCATTATGGCAACCAGGAGAGAACCTCAGCACAGAGCCAATCAGGAGGGGTTGTGCCTCTGTAACCAAGGATAACCAATAACCAGCAGAAACTTAGGTGAGGAAATAACTTGGAATTGGATTAGCTCATGGTGAAGAGCCCCTACGACCATGGACAACGGAACAGTCTTATGAGTCAAATGGACAGGCTGTAGAGGTCTCCCATCAAGAGCCTCAATGGCAAGTGGAGTGTCACGCAGCTGCAGCGGAATCAAGTGCTTCGATACAAAGGCAGCATCAATGAACAGGCCTGCAGCCCCAGAGTCGATTAGAGCCTGTATCTCGATGGATGACTCAGCCCAAGAGAGGGTAACCGAAACCAGGGGCTTACCCTTCTGGATAACTGGGGAAAGAACAACGCCACCTATAGACTGTCCGTGACAGAACCTCAAGGTTCGGGCATTCCCTGGACGGGTAGGACAAGACTTCAAAAAGTGACCTGCCTGGCCACAATAAAGGCACAATCTCTCCTTCCTCCTAAGGGTTCTCTCATCCACAGAGAGATGTGTGAAGTGCAAGTGCATGGGTTCATCTTTACTGACCGACTCGGTTCCAGGACGCATGGGAGGTGAGGGAGGCAAGGGTGGGATTGCAAAGCTCGGAGACAAATATATAGTAGGCTTCCGCAAGCGCTCCCTTAAAAGAGTCTTTCTCTGAATCTGGAGTCAATGAGGACGGCATACTTGATCAACTTCTACAGCTCAGTGGGTATATCTTGGGCTACTATCTCATCCTTGATGGTATCCGAGAGACCATGAGAAAAATCAGCCACAAGGGCCTCATTGTTCCAAGCAACCTCTGCTGCCAGGGTACGGAATTCAATGGCCTAATCTGCAACAGTTCTTGTACTCTGATGATATGAGGCACTTGGCAGCAGAAGCGGAGCGCGCAGGAATGTCAAATACCCCTTTTAAAGGAAGCCACAAACTCAGGGTAACTCAAGACAACAGGTTTTTGTGTCTCCAATAGAGGGTTTGCTCAGGCCAAGGCTCTCTCAGAAAGCAAAGATATCACAAAACCTACTTTGCTTCTGTCTGTGGGAAACACCTGGGGCAGCATCTCAAATTATATCTCAACCTGGTTGAGAAACCCTCTGCATTGGACTGGATCACCCCCAAATCGCTGGGAAAGCGAAGCGGAACCAGACATACCTCTTATCGAGGTAGTATTTGAGGCAAGTGCCTGCACGGAGTGGAGCAGCAGCAGGGACGGCTTGCAACACAGGTTGTACCGGAGCAGCCACAGTGGGAGATTCCAGGTGAGACGTGCGACTCAGGAGCGTTTGTAACGCCATGGCAAACTGATCCATGTGGTGATCCTGCTCATCCAATCTGGAAAAAATATTACCAACAAGTGGATTGACTGCATCTTCTGAATTCATGGCCTTCGCCTACTGTCAGAAACCATGAATCGGACTGAGACAGAAGTACAGTAAAATCTCACTTGTTTAATAATAATAAAAAAAGGTAAACAGAGTAAATGTAGTCAAACCATAACCAGAGTTCAGGAACCAGAATGGATAGTCGGACAAGCCAAAAAGTCAGGGAGGCAGAGATAAGTGTAGTAGAACAGCAAGCAGGATCTGGAGTCAGAAGGAATGTCGGCCAAGCAGGTCTTTAACAGGAACACAGGAGAGTGTCTCTAGAGATGTGTCCAAGGTGAAGGCAGAGGTCATCTGGGCTGGACGGCTTAAGTAGGCAGGACTGACGAGCAGGATATCATCAACAGGTGAGTCATTGTGGAGAGATAGGAGCTGGCAATTAGCCGACAGCTGAGTGGCCAGCTCAGAGAAGGAAGGGCTGAGCCCAGCCCTGACACTCCCTCCCTGATCTGTCCTTCTTCAATACAGGCTGTGTCATTCCTGTTGCTTTCCTCCCCTTCAGCAACCGTGAATCTTAAAGAAGAGTTCCACCCAAAAGTGCAAGTACCGCTTATCTGATTTCCCCCCCTCCTCCGGTGCCACATTTGGTACCCTGTCCCCACTTCCGTCGGGCCTCGCCGCGGTGAGGTACATCAGAAGTTCGGTCTCCTGCCTCCTTCCCCTGCTGTCGGGCCAGTAAGAGAGCACAGTGTGCTTTGCGCATGTGCAGTAGGGACCTGGCTGTGAAGCCGCAAAGCTTCACTGCTGGGTTCCCTTACCGGAAATGGTGGCTGCATCACCATGGTCAGTTGATCGGCCTCTAGTGGCTCTGATTTTAGGCACAGTCCCTAAAAATAGAGAACAACTGAGCATGTGCAGAGTAGGCTGAGACAGTACATTACTGGATTTTAAACAGTATAGACACTTATTTTTAATTAGTAAAGGAGAAAAGGATTGGAAATTTATATGAAGCCAAGACAAAGGACGGCAAGTACCTCCATCCCTAATTGCTATTAGCATGAGGAAAAGGTTTGGGACTTTATATAAAGGCCGAATTAGCAACGTGAATATGTAATGGCTCGCAGATATATAATAAAGGTCGACCTAATGACATTATGTCATAACATATAGATAATCGCATAGCATAAACAAGTGTAATAAAAGTAGATTTATTGATATATATCACATAATAACATGGTAACATTTTGCATGATAATCACACAATAATATTACAAATACCAGACTCTAAAAACCATGTACACATGATAGTAACAAAACAATATAACATTGGCATAAGCCAGTACATATTGACTTAAATAAAGGATACAACTCTTGAATTAATGATCATAATAGCATCTAATTAGCTGTCAAATGACAAGCAAAGGGAAAAAGCTGTATAGAATAATAAATCATCCATTTTACTAGCATGTGTACATGTTTTTTAGAGTCTGGTGTTTGTAATATTATTGTGTCATTATCATGCAAAATGTTACCATATTATGTGATATATATTAATCTACTTGTATTATACTTGTTTATGCTATGCTATTATATATATGTAATGACACAATGTCATTAGGTCATCCTTTATTATACATCTGCCAGCCATTCCATGTTCACGTTGCTATTTCGGCCACATGCTTCTTATAAAGTCCTAAACCTTTTCCTCACACGTATTTTTAATGTTTTACATAGCTATATCTGCAAAAGGGGTCAGCCTGAAGTGATCTATCAGGGCTTTGTTTTTAGACTAAAGTTTCACTTAAGTAAACTCTGATGCGTTTAGCTAGCATACAGATATCTTAATGTGCAATGACCTTACAATACCTTTTCATGGTATTTTCTGTATTCATTCCACAAATTCCATGTTTTTTTTTTTTTTTTTTTGCCACGTTAAATGTACTGCATGCATTCAGCGCATATATCTCTAGCTTGTACAGTCTATTTATAATGTGGTTTTAACAGAACCAAACACACTTTGATATATTTGCATGGAATAGGGCCAAGATTTATACGTTCATTCAAGGATTCTCGTCTTCAGGAAAGGGCTATCTTGCAAATTCACTTTGTGAAGCTCTAGGCATTTTTTTTTTTTTTTTTTTGCACAGACTTCTGCAAAACCTTGAATTATTCTAAAATAGAACAATGTAAAAATGTTTGTGTATGCCTGTCATAATATGACTTCCTTCCCTCAGCAGTTTGAAATGTTTCAGTAAGTAGTTAAAACAGAGATTTAAAATTCTCTTTATGAAAAATGACATTTGTTCAAAGTTCCAATTTAAAAAAATGGGCATGCTTTCACAGAACGTTGTTCACTCCGTCTTTGGTTCCTGATACCCATGTTTCCTTTGGTGAAATGCACTGATAAACATCAGCGAAGGTTGTCATGCCCACATAGGGCAGGTTAGTGCAGCTTTCTACTTAAAGTGGAACTTGACTCAGAAAGTGAAGATTTTCTATAGTAGAAGGAACATTTAGAAATGTTAATTGTGCCTAAGCTGTATATCTGCAGTTGAAGATGTAAGACATGGTTGACTCGGACTGCTAGTCTCCAGAGATCTGAAGTGAGATATGGTGCTGTCACTACAATGATGCTCATTGTACTCCTTGTTGGAGGTTCTGAAACAAGAAAGCAAAGCCCTGCCTTTACCAAGATGGCCACCTCCCTACAGAGACACTGTACAGGACAAGATGCCAAGGCATAACCTCATAATAGGAAAAGGTCAGCTGCAGGGAGACCAGAGAAAAAAAAACTGGTGGCTATACCTTTGCTTTCTGCCTGGCTTTTTTGGGTACAGCTTCCACAGTTCAGTTCCTCTTTAAAGCCCCACTCCGGGATGAAAACCTACCAACCCACCTCTAGCTAATTGCTGCATAAAAAAAAACAAAAAAAACCCCACAGCTCTTTTCTAAAAGACCTTTTAACTTACCTGTAGCCGCCGTCCTGTCACAATCCGGCCAGATTCTTCTCCTATTCTGTTGCTTCCTTCTTTGGGTTTCCACGTAGGGTGGCAACCTGACATTTTTTTATTGGATAGGCTGCAGTGGGGTCCTCTCAGCATTCAGAATTGGACAAAGTCATCAGCGGGGATGTTGCAGGAGGAGGTAGGAAAAAGATTGTTTTTCTGCAGAATGGGGCTTTAAGATGACACAAGGACATACTTCTAACATGTTTGTGTCCACTTAACAGCATTACAGCATTATGCCCCGTACACACGGTCGGATTTTCCGACGGAAAATGTGTGATAGGACCTTGTTGTCGGAAATTCCGACTGTGTGTGGGCTCCATCATACATTTTCCATCGGATTTTCCGACACACAAAGTTTGAGAGCAGGCTATAAAATTTTCCGACAACAAAATCGGACTTTCCGATCGTGTGTACACAAATCCGACGCACAAAGTGCCACGCATGCTCAGAATAAATAAAGAGATGAAAGCTATTGGCTACTGCCCCGTTTATAGTCCCGACGTACGTGTTTTACGTCACCGCGTTCAGAATGATCGGATTTTCCGACAACTTTGTGTGACCGTGTGTATGCAAGGCAAGTTTGAGCCAACATCCGTCGGAAAAAATCCATGGATTTTGTTGTCGGAATGTCCGATCGTGTGTACGGGGCATTAGACTTCACTGTGTGAACATGCCACACTGAATTTTTGACAGGGTTGTAAAAAGCATGCATTGCTGTTGGTCAAATTTTGCCTTTGTGTCTCAGTATTTTGTTACAATGTAAATATTACTGGTGCACTAGAAGTGACAAAGTTAGGATCTGTCATACACATACAAACCCCCTTCCTTTGCATTCTGTACTTACACATACACATACTTACACATACATATACATTTTCTTCTTGAAAACAAAACACAATGAGTGCTGCCTGTTTGTTTCATTAAGAAAAAGAAAAAAGAAAAAAAAATTACCTCCCAGTTGAGCACTCAGCCAATTGATCTTGGCAAGAAGACAAATGTTGTTGGCAGCACTCAGAGACAGTCATAGTGGTAGCAGAAAAGAAGAATTTGGCAGGGATCTAAGCCACATGATTGTGATTCATTTTGTACTCTTGAAACAGGGAAAGCTTGGAAAGGATTTTTCTGTCAGAACAGTGAAGATACGGTCACACACAGACATCACATGCTTTTTATAGCACAGGCATGCCTCACATGCAAAATATTCTAATAGTTTTTTTAAATTACAATCCACATCTCCTGTGTATGCCACCTCCATACATAATCAATGGCCAGTTGCTTGTAGGAAACATTCTGTCTTACTTTGTGAGATGATTTATTTTCAGTTTACAGTGTTTGTGCCAGACGTTGAATCCTGGGAGTAGTATACACTTAGACTTTCATAAAAATATCCGTGACTGATTTAGCCCCATGTATGATTTATGATTTTTGGATCTATTTTGTGTTGATCTGTGCTAGGATTCCTAAAGTGTAATATTTTGCAGCTTAACAGTCCTTAGACGTGGTGGCTGCATTAGTTTTCTTTTTCAGGGTTCTTAATTATTATTTTCACAGGGTGATCTTGCCATTAAGGCAGGCCATACACAGAGCAAAGTTGCAGGAAAGAAATTCACTCGATTCCCCCATCAACACAGACCATGTTAATGCGGGAATCCCTCCTGCCAGGCCATTGTCTTCTCCCAGCGGGGGAAGCCATCCCTGCTGGGAGAGGATAGTGGTTATTGCTGGAGCTATAGCAGCTGCTAGCAGTAATCACAGGTAAAACCCAGCATGCTGCTTGTACCCAAGTTGATGAGTCGATCAACTTGGTAAATTCAGCCTGCCGAGATTCGAATGGTGTATGGCCTGCCTAACACACTTCCTGCGCATTGTACTTTATCTGTGGATGAGCAATCTATCTAGATCACCGCCCTTCTCATCTTTGTAACATAAGTAGGAGGTGTTCTGAAGTTTAAAAAAACGGGCAGGGCAGATAACACTGCAAATGCACTGAAACTTACATTCTCATTCTGGATTTCTAACAATCAATTTGTGTTTTTGGCACAGAGAGATATAACAAATGCTGTAAATGGTTTAAATGGTTTATTTAACAAATCAAAAGGACATTTTTGGAGTTAACATACACTTTAAAATTCGTTTTTGGGCTTTTGACTTCTACAGTAATTTGTGCCATCTTTCAGAATAACTGTGACCCTTTTACTGCTGCAAACATCAAGGATTAAGTTAGCTGCAACACCTACATGTAAATGTTTATTTGCCATTTGTTTTCAATGTGCTGTCTGCTTCTTAAAGTGATATTAACTCCTTCCCACCCACACTATAGCCGAAAGACGGCTACAGCATGGGCTTAATTTGCATGAATGTCCTCCCCTGATCGCGCTGCCTGCGTGCCCTCTGCAGCGTGCTCTGTGATGTCCAATGACAACTGACCATGAAAATAAACACAAGCCAGTTATCGTCTTTTCTTTCCTCATGACAGCGCAAGGAGAGAAAAAGAGAGCCGATAACCAGCTTGTGTTAAAGGGACATTGATTATCAGTGTCCTGATTATTAGTGCAGTCCCAACAGTGCCCCCCCAGTCTGCCAATCAGAGCTCTTCATTGGTGCTGTCAACCAGTGCCCATCAGTGTTGCCAATTAGTGCCTCCTTATCAGTGTCACCTATCAGTGTCCACCAGTGTAGTCTATCAGTGTCCATCAATGCAGCTTCAGTAGCATACATCAGTGAAGGCGTAAAGTCACCTGTTTGCAAAATTTTTAGAACTATGAAAAAAAAAATTCATTTTTTCTTCAAAATTTTCGGTCTCTGTTTGTTTAGCAAAAAAAAAAAAAAAAAACCCAGTGGTGATTAAATACCACCAAAAGAAAGCTCTATTTGTGTGAAAAAAATGATAAAAATTTCATATTGGTACAGTGTTGCATGACCGCAACCCTAGAGAATATAATGGCGGTTGTTGCAATACTTTCTGTCATACTGTATTTGCGCAGTGGTCTTACAAGCACACTTTTTTGGAAAAAAGACATTTTAAATTAAAAAATAAGACAACAGTAAAGTTAGCCCAGATTTTTTTTATATTGTGAAATATAATGTAAAGCCGAGTAAACTGATACCCGTTCGTTCGTGGAATGGCGACAAACTTTTACCCTTAAAAACCTTTATAGGTGATGTTTCAAAGTTTCTACAGGTTACCAGTTGTGAGTTACAGAGGAGATCTAGGGCTAGAATTATAGCTCTCGCTCTAGCAATCGTAGTGATACCTCACATGTGTGGTTTGAACACTGTTTTCATTTGCGGGCGCTACTCATGTATGCGCGCAAGCTTGTCGGGACGGAGCGCTTTAACCCTCCCGTGCCATGGAGCCAAGCAGGGGCCATCCTCCCCTCAGTCAGCAGCCAGGCATCCACGGGAGAAGACACGATCATCTCCGCTGCTACCGGATTCGCTGCCGATAAAAGTGATCTTGTGGCTGAATCATTTTTCTTTTTTCAGTCTTTTTTTTTTTTTTTTTTTTTTTCCTTTGTCACCTGGTGATTCTGCAAATAAAGTGATTCCTGTCCTAGGGTGGTTATACTCACGCCATAGTAACTACAATGCATCCGGAAAGTATTCACGGCGCTTCAGCGTTATAGCCTTATTCCACAATGGATTAAATTTATTATTTTCCTCAAAATTCTACAAACCATGCCCCATAATGACAATATGAAAGTGATTTGTTTGAAATCTTTGTAAATGTATTAAAAATAAAAAAAAATCATATATACATACAATTGTGTGAAAAAAAGTATTTTTCCCCTTTCTGATTTTTATTTTTTTTTTGCATATTTGTTACACTTAAATGACTCAGATCATCAAACACATTTTATTACACAAAGATAACCCGAGTTAATACAAAATGCAGTTTTTAAATTATGGTTTCATTTATTAGGGAAAAAAATCTGGCCAAACCTGCCTGGCTTTATGGGAAAAAATAATTGCCCCCTAATAACTGGTTGTGCCACCCTTGGCGGCAACAACTGTAATCAAGCGTTTGCGATAACTAGCATTGAGTCTTTCACATTGTCGTGGAGCAATTTTGGCCCACTCTTCTTTGCAGAATTGTTTTAATTCAGCCACATTGGAGGGTTTTCCAGCATGAACGGACTGTGTAAGGTCATGATACAGCACCTCAAATGAATTTAAGTCCGGGCTTTGACTAGGCCACTCCAAAACCTAAATTTTGCTTTGTTTGAACCATTTGGAGGCGGACTTGCTGTTGTGTTTCGGATCATTGTCCTGCTGCATAACCCAAGTGCACCTGAGCTTGAGGTCACAAACTAATGGCCGGACATTCACCTTTATGACTTTCTGGTAGAGCTCAGAATTCATGGTTCCATCAATTATGGTAAGTCGCCCAGGTCCTGAAGTTGCACAGCAGCCCCAGACCATCATGCTACCTCCACCATGTCTGATTGTTGGTATGATGTTCTTGTTATGAAATGCTGTATTTGTTTTATGCCAGCTGTAACAGGACACACACCTTCCAAAAAGTTAAATTTTTGTCTCATCAGTCCACAGAATATTTGCCTAAAAGTCTTGGGGATAATTAAGATGTTTTTTGATAAGTGTGAGATGAGCCTTTGTGTTCTTTTTGGTCAGCAGTGGCTTTGGCCTTGGAACTCTCGTACGAATGTCATTTTTGCCCAGTCTCTTTCTTATTGTCGAATCATGAACACTGATCCTACCTAAAGGCAAGTGAGGCCTGCAGTTCTTTAGATGTTGTTCTGGGTTCTTTTTGACCTCCTGGATGAGTTGTCGTCATGCCCTTTGTAGTAATTTTTGTAGGCCGGCCACTCCTGGGAAGGTTCAGCACTGTTCCAAGTTATCTCCATTTGTGGATAATGGCTCTCCCCGTAGGTCACTGGAGTTCCAAAGCCTTAGAAATTGCTTTGAAAGCCTTCCTAGCCCGATACATGTACATTACTTTGTTTCTAATCTGTTCTTGAATTTGTTTAGATTGTGGCAGGATGTGTGGCTTTTTGTGATCTGTTAGCGTGCTTCACATTGTCAGACAGCTTCTATTAATGTGATTTCTTCATTCAACAGGCCTGGCAGTAATCACCCCTGGGTGTGGCAAGTAAAATTTAACTCGGTTTTCCAAAAAATTGTGGTCAATCACAGTTAATTCATGATTCAGCATGAGTGGTCAATTACTTTTTCACATAGGGCCAGGCAGGTTTGAACAACTTTTTTTTCCCTTTTTCCCTTCCTTTAAATAATAATTTAAAAACTGCATCTTGGATTTGCTCTGGTTATCTTTGTGTAAAATAAAATTAGTTTGATCTAAATCATTTGTTTGAGAAATATGCAAAAAAAAAAAAATCAGGAAGGGGGCAAATACTTTTTCTCACAACTGTAATGCCCTGTACACACGGTTGGACATTGATCGGACATTCCGACAACAAAATCCATGAATTTTTTCCAACGGATGTTGGCTCAAACTTGTCTTGCATACACACGGTCACACAAAGTTGTCGGAAAATCCGATCGGTGACGTAAAACACGTACGTCGGGACTATAAACGGTGCAGTAGCCAATAGCTTTAGTCTCTTTTTTTTTTTTTTTTTGTAATTTTTTTTATTTCTTTCAAAGACATCACATGTTAATTAACAAAGATGTAACAAATGACAGCATATACAGAGATGATTGAATCATAAACATGTCACATAAAGGGTTAGATACCAAATCAGAAGTGACAGACGAACAAGCCCCTCAATTATGTGTTCAGCGTAGCGTATGGAGGGTTTAAACCTTGCGGTGGGGCATTCTATGAACCCAACCTAAGAAAAGCTTCTCAAGTATCATCTTAATAACCCGTTCGAGTCTGCATAGCAACCGAGACTAACCAGTGATAGTAAAATTAAAATTTCCCAGCTGGCTGGAAGGAATGCCCCCCATGGAACCAGCTGGGTCCAATCGTGCGATGCATAGACAGGTAATATGTATCAGGATATTCTCAGTATCTGACTAAACTTTCCCCACAACTGGAAGGGATTGAGGGGGAAACAGAAGGGGGGAAGCAGAAAAAGAAGAAGGGCGGGGAAGCGAAAAAGAAGAAGAAAAAGCAGCAGAGGCGCCCCCCGGCCAGGCAGGCAGCCCGGGTCCCGGAATCATTCAGCCTGTGCTACCTCTTGGAGGTACGATTCAGAGTAGATATAGTGTTGCCAAGGTTGCCAAGTCTCCCGAAAGGCCTCCTCCCTGCCATATAGTGTGGCGGTTAGATCTTCCATATTTCGAAGTTCGTTCACCTTGGCATACCACTGCGTTTTTGTTGGTGGGGACTCCGATCTCCAGCATAAGGGTATACATGCCCTGGCGGCGTTCAATAATTGGATGGTTAGAGAGGCTTTATATTTCTTGATCGGACGTCTAGAGAGATGCAGCAAGCAGGCCCCCGGGTCTCACTCCAAGGCAACACCGGTCAGGTGCTCAACTGTGCGTGCCACCTCCAGCCAGTAGGGTTTGATTTTGGGACAATCCCAGAAAACATGGAGCATCGTTCCCTCTCCCACCCCACACCTCCAACATGAGCTAGAGACCTGTGGGAGGAAACGGTGCAGAGTAGAAGGCACTCTGTACCAGCGAGTCACAATTTTATAGCATGTCTCTTGAACCCTGGTGGCCAAGGATGATTTCTGGGCAAAATGTAGGATCTTTTCTCTTTGTGGTTCAGTGAATTGTACACCTAGTTCTTCTTCCCACTTAGAGAGAAAGGGGGGCACGAATCCTTCTGCTGGTGATATCAGAGAAGAGTATATCAACGATAGGCAATGGCGGGTTGGTTCTTTGCGATGGCAGATTTGTTCCAGCTCTGTAAGCTGGTGCGATATACCTGGAGTCCGTGCACATCGGCGTAGGAAGTTGCGAAGTTGGAGGCCGCTCAAAAAGTCCAATGGAGGATCGGAACCTGCCATCCCGGCGTCCGCCGTGAGCTGACCAGTCGGGCCTAGAAAGTCATGGAGGTGTGGCCACCTGCCCTCCGTCGTCAAATGACGGAATACAGGACCCCGGCAACCGGGTGGAAAATCAGGGTTGCCCGGGATTGGCACCATAGGTGAGGGTATTGGGGATACCGAGGAGTATTTGAAGGCGTCTCTCGCCACCTGAATTGTGCTTCCTTGAGTGGGGTGAGCGACGATGGTCTTCGGTATGGGAGTGGTAATCCATGGCCAGCTCTTGGCCGTGCCTTCAGAGTCCTCTAACTCCATTGTCACCCACTGCTTTGCCTCCACATGACAGTGCCAGTCAACCACCCTAGTGAGGTGTGTTGCCCTATAGTACGCTTTCACATCATGGAGGCCAACCCCACCTTTATGTTTTGCCATGTGGAGAAGTTGCAGTTTAATACGTGGTTGTCGGTGTGACCAGACAAAGTCGCGGAACATTGAATGGATTAGCTTGAAGAAAGGAGGGGGGAGACGAATGGGGAGGGCCTGTAGCAGATAAAGCACCCTTGGCAATGCTGTCATCTTGATGGCATTACATCGACCAAACCACGTTAGGGTTAGGGAGTGCCGGTGAAGCAGGTCCGTTTTGAGACGAAGGAGTAGAGGAGCGAAATTCGCCTGGTATAGATTAGCAGGGTCAGAGGTAATGTCAACTCCCAAATATGGGATAGTAACAGTTGTCCAATGAAACTGGTAATCCGCGCGCAGACGGCGTACTATGTCTGTGCCCATCGTAATGTTAAGTAAGGATGATTTTGTTAAATTAATTCGGAACTGGGAGAGATCCCCATAGACTCGGAGGGAGTGAAGTAAGGTAGGAAGTGAGGCCAGTGGGTCTGCCAGGAAAAAGATGAGGTCGTCCGCGAAAGCGGCTACTTTATGTGCCCCGGAGGATTTGTGATAACCGATAATGCCCGAGTTTGCCCTTATCTTGCAGAGGAAGGGCTCCAACGTGAGTATAAAGATCAGCGGAGACAGAGGACAACCCTGTCGGGTACCGTTACGTATGGTAAAGTAGCTCGACCTTGTCTCGTTGACCTTAACTGCAGCCGTAGGATGGGAGTAGAGGGATAATATCCAGCTGAGCATTGATGAGCGAAGACCGATGTGCTCCAGGGTGGCCTGTATGAAGGACCAATCTACACGGTCGAAGGCCTTCTCCGCGTCCGTAGACAGCAGGAGAAGGGGTCGCCGTGACGTCTTGGCTGCATGGATTAAATTTATTACCCTGATGGTGTTATCGCGGGGTTCTCGCTGTGGCACAAAACCTGCCTGGTCCTTATGGATCAGGCTCGGTATATGCAGAATTATCCTATTGGCCAGTATCTTGGCAAACAATTTCAGATCAGTGTTCAGGAGAGCTATCGGCCGATAGCTTCCACACCGCAATGGATCCTTCCCCTCTTTGGGGATAAGGGAAATATAAGCTCTTAAAGTGTCAATGGGAAAGGAATTGCCTTCAGTGATCGAGTTAAGTACGCCGGTGTAAACCCATCCGGGCCTGGGGCTTTCTTGGGCTTCGAGTTTGCCAGTGCCACACCCAGCTCCTCCAAAGTGATGGGTTCTTCTAATTCTTCCTGAACCGCAGTCGGAAGTGAGGGCATACCCGACGAGGCTATGTAGGATCGGGGGGTAAATCCCCCAGCAGAATTGGGGTCCTCAGGTGGTGGCCTGTCAAGATTGTAGAGGCCTTCATAGAAGGATCGGAACTCTGCTGCGATATCGGAGGATGCAGTCATCTTCCGACCAGAGGATGACAAGATGTGGGAAATATAAGTTTTGGTACGGGGACCACGCAGTGCTCTGGCTAGGAGCGAACCGGGTTTATTGGAGTACTCGTACATCGTTTGGCGTGCCCATGCCAGTTTTTGTTTCGTTTTATGGAACAAAAGTGCACGAAGCTCCTCGCGCGCTTTAAAAAGATCATGGTGGGTGGAACGGGCAAGACTGGCCTTATGGGCACACTCTAGGGTACGGATCTGGGTGAAGAGCTCATCTATGCGGCGTGTTCTTTCCCGTTTAAGGCGGGCACCTATGCTAATTAAAATGCCCCTAACAACTGTCTTGTGGGCCTCCCAAACCATTAAAGGGTTAGGGACTGAGGCTTCGTTGACAGAGAAGTATTCCCGCAACTTGGCCTGTATTTCTGAGCGGATCTCCTCTGACTGCAACATGGCTTCATTAAGCCTCCAGGAGGGTGGAGTCCGGGTCATCGGCCCCAGCCGAAGTGTCATATGAATCGGTGCATGGTCCGAAAAGGAAATGACATCTATGGAGGTATTCACCACCCTAGCTAGATCTTTATGTGAGATCAGCAAATAGTCCAGTCTCGAGTAAGAGTGGTGGACTGAAGAGAAATATGTATAGTCCCTATCCTGAGGGCGTGACAGACGCCAAGGATCTATCAAGCGTAGAGCATGGAGGTCTGTTTTCATTCGCTTGAGGCGCGAGTAGGAAAGATGGGACGAGCCGCGTGAGGCATCTAGTAAGGGATCTATTGTAAAGTTAAGGTCCCCCCCAAAGACGAGCACCCCCTCTGAAAACTCCAGTAACTGAGGTAGCAGCTTCCGCAAGAATTGCGGGTGGTCAACATTGGGGAAGTAGACATTGGCGAAGGTGACCTGCACATCAGACAACCTTCCCTTCAGGAGGAGAAAACGACCCTGGGGATCCACTCGCTGCGCCTCAAAGACCCACGATACCGATTTTGCTACAAGGATGCTGACCCCCTTGGATTTGGAGATGGGCGATATGCTGTGGTATGCCGTCGGGAACGCTCCATTGGTCAATTTAGGAATACGGTCACCATGGAAGTGCGTTTCCTGTAAAAAAGCAATTTGGGTTTTGTCTTTACGCAAATCAGTTAGTAACTGGGAGCGCTTTTCTGGAACATTGAGACCGCGCACATTGAGGGAGGTGACCTTTTGGAGGCCCATAGCGTCAGTTATCACACTGGCAAGCAAGGACAATAGTGTGAGTTGAGCAATCGTCTCCAGTCCCAGCACCACCACCGACAAGAAGAAAAAGGGACAAAAGAGGGGTAGAGAAGGGGGAGAGCAAGCAGGAGGGGTAGAGGAGAGAGAGGGCAAGCAAGGAAAGGAGGGGGGAGGGGGATAGAGGGGAGGGGTTATGGGAAAAGTGATCTAGCAATACAATTACTCTCTGGACCCCCGATTAGCACTAAAAAGTCCATTCGGGTGACCGCCCTAAATGGGGGTGGACAGGGCAGTGAGGATTGTTTGTTTTAATCAAACAATTCAATGACCAAAAATTAAACAAAAAAGTCATTGAGTTAGGAGATGCACTAGGCGGGGGCTATGAGAACCGTAAGAAATAAATATAACGTTAGGACCAACTTAACATCAAATATAATCAAGCGAGCATGTAGTAAACATACCATATGTAAATACCAGTCTGTTGTAACCGCAGAACGTTGCTGCATCGGGAGGAGGGCTCTGTGTCTCAGGGACCCAACTTAGGTCATAGATGCCAATAGGTTAAACCTGCCCGAGTTTTCTCCGTCCCGCCCCCCGATGCATCAAGTCCGGGACACCATCTTTCCTGAAAAATAAATATTTGCAGCAATTGGAAGTAAAAATAAGGTTAAGTGTGCTAGAAACAGGAGAGTAACATTAGTAACGTAAATGCTGCAGCAACCTAAAGTATACCTCAACTAGTTAGGGCCCACCATAATCAGCTGTAAACAAAGGTAGTTAGGTCAACTCTTATTGTGATCTAGCATTCTGAAGTGTAAAATCCCCCCCCCCCCCCCTCCCCACCAAGATAGTCCCCAAAAGTAAAAATAAAAACAGGCACTCAGGGTGAAAGAAAAAAGAGAGAAACGTCTTCTTCTGCTGTAGTTATAACTAACCAGCTATGTGCAAACATTGTCCATGAGACAAAAAAAGAAAAATTGAAGAAAAATTGCAGGTGACGTCTCCTGAGTTAACCAAAAGTCTTGATGGTTGACGGGGCAGTGTCAGAGGAAGTCATGAAAACAAAACAGTAGATGGTAGAAACTGCAGGAGGGGAATACCGCACAACCTTACCAGACCGTGCAGAAGGAAAAGCGGTCAATCTTCGGATGACGTTGGATGTGGTCTGTAAGCATCTCGATTGGGTGGACGGGAACGCGATCGCCTGATCCGCTGCTGCCTGGGCAAGGCTGGACTTGGGGTTTCCTGAGATAGCAGGTAGTCAAACCAATTAGGAACGCTGACGGCAGGTTTGGCAATGAATTGGAACAGGTCTGGAAGTTGATCTGGTGTGCGGAGATGAAACTCTGAACCTTGCCTCCTGACGATCAGATGAAAGGGATGACCCCAGCGGTATGTGGCTTCAGCTTCCCGTATCACCTCTAGCAATGGTCGCAGCAGGCCTCTCATAACACGGGTCTGTCTTGATATGTCAGGAAAGATCCGTATGGGCGCCCCATCAAAGTCAATCGTGCCTTGCTAGGCGTAGAATCTCTTCTTTAATTGTGAAGAAGTGCACCCTGCACAGAACATCACGGGGGGGGGGTCCTGGTCTGCTGCGACCCGCTGTGCTGTAGGAGGGGTCCTGGGGCCGGGTATACGGCGAACCCTGTCCAGCTCCAGGTCTGCGGTAGGTGGCTTACCTAAAACCTGGTTCAGGATCGCCACAACAGTAGAGCGGAGGTCTGGGCCCATGGTGGCCTCCGGGATACCTCTGAGGCGTAAATTGTTCCGCCTGCTCCTATTCTCGCCGCCATCGATCCGCAGGTGGACATCCACAAGATGGCGGCGGAAAACTTTGTGATCCAGTTCAAGGGAGGTGATGCGTGCGTCAGTGGTTATCTGAGAGGATTCTAACACAGTTACCCTCTCCTCCACCGTATCTACCTGCCGCTTTAAGTCATGCAGTTCGTTTGTGAGAGCGTTAACTATGGAGGTTGCCATTGCATTGAGATCCTGCTTTGTGGGCAAGCCTGAGACTATGTCCTTCAGGGATTCCTCTAGAAGGCTGCTCGTTCCCCCTGTGCTCTCAGATAGCAATTGTGAGTTCAGGAAGGGGTTGGCAGGGGACTGTAGGGTGAGTGTGACCTGGAGGGGAGAGGGGGAAAGTCCCCCTCCACTGCTGCGGCTTCCACCTGCCCTCTCTTCTTACTTGCTGATGCGGTGGTACCTCCCGGCGGGACTCGTGGCGGCGCCATCTTGCTTCGTGCGGCCGGTGAAGAAAGCTGATGCTGCCGCAGGAAATAATGAGAAATCTCGGGTCCCCTCCATTCCTCACTGGCCGGCGGGTGTTTACGGTCCCCTGGCATGAGAAGCTGGCTCGTCTGAGCGGTTCTACGGGTGATTCTCAGCCCGTCCCAGTGCAGAGCTCCTGGCTGTGCGTCCTCACACTTCCATTGTTAAGCCACGCCCCCAGCTTTAGTCTCTTAATTTATTCTGAGCATGCGTGGCACTTTGTGCGTCGCATCTGTGTACACACGATCAGAATTTCCGACAATGGATTTTTTTTGTCGGAAAATTTTATAGCAAGCTCTCAAACTTTGTGTGTCGGAAATTCCAATGGAAAATGTGTGATGGAGCCCACACACGGTCGGAATTTCCGACAACAAGGTCCTATCACACATTTTCCGTCGGAAAATCCGACCGTGTGTACAGGGCATAAGTATTCACAGCCTTTGCTCAATGTTTCCACTGATCATCCTTGAGATGTTTCTAAAACTTGATTGGTAAATTCAGTTGATTGGACATGATTTGGAAAGGCACACGCCTGTCTATATAAGGTCCCACAGTTAACCGTGCATGTCAGAGCACAAACCAACCATGAAGTCCAAGGAATTGTCTGTAGACCTACGAGACAGGATTGTATCAGGTCACAGATCTGGGGAAGCATACAGAAAAATTTCTGCACCCAATAAACACAGTGGCCTCCATTATCTGTAAATGGAAGAGGTTTGGAACCACCAGGACTCTTTCTATAGCGGGCCACCTGGCCAAACTGAGCAATCGGGGGGGGGCCTTAGTCAGGGAGGTGACCAGGAACCGTTAATCACTCAGACAGAGCTCCAGTGTTTCTCTGTAAAGAGAGGAGTACCTTCCAGAAGAACAACCATCTCTGTAGCACTCCACCAATCAGGCCTGTGGCCAGACAGAAGCCACTCCCCAGTAAAAGGCACATGACACCCTTCCTGGAGTTTGCCAAGAGGCAACCGAAGGACTCTGACCATGAGAAAAAAAATTCTTTTGGTCTGATGAAGCAAAGATTGAACTCTTAGGCCTGAATGGCAAGCATCATTTCTGGAGAAAACTAGGCACTGCTCATCACCTGGCCAATACCATCTCTGCAGCGAAGCATGGTGGTGGCAGCATCATGCTGTGGGGATGTTTTTCAGCAGCAGGAACTGGGAGACTAGTCAGGATTGAGGGAAAAATGAATGCAACAATGTTCAGAGACATCCTTGAAGAAAACCTTCTCCAGAGCGCTCCGAACCTTAGACTGGGGCGAAGGTTCATTTTCCAACAGGACAACGACCCTAAGCACACAGCCAAGATAACAAAGGAGTGGCTACGAGACAACTTCTGTGAATGTCCTTAAGTGGCCCTACCAGAGCCCAGACTTGAACGTCTCTGGAGAGATCTGACAATGGCTGTGCATTGACGCGCCCCATCCAACCTGATGGAGCTTGAGAGGTCCTGCCAAGAAGAATGAGAGAAACTACCCAAAAATTGGTGTGCCAAGCTTGTAGCATCATACTCAGAAAGACCTTGAGGCTGTAATTGGTGCCAAAGGTGCTTCAACAAAGTATTGAGCAAAGGCTGTGAATACTTATGTACATGTGTTTTTAAAATATAAATATATATTTTTAATAAATTTGCAAAGATTTCAGCAAACTTCTTCACGTCATTATGGGGTATTGTTTGGAGAATTTTGAAGAAAATAATGCATTTTTGTCAATTTTTGAATAAGGCTGTAACATATCAAAATGTGGGAAAAGTGAAACGCTGTGAATACTTCAGATGCACTGTTTAATATGAGTCATGGTTGCAACTTAAGCCGGCCAAGCAGGGACCGGATGAGATTCAAACCATGTATAGGCAGGCTAATTGTTCCCAAGTTGATCAATCAATCCACTTGGGTACAACCAGCCTATCAGATTTTAAATGTGATTATTGCCAGCAACTATAGCCACTAGCAATGATCACTGGGATTTCTCCCAGCCGGGACACCCCCTGAAAACGAACCAGCACAACTATAGACTGGTAAATTGAAACGTATGTTCTTGGGTTAAGATATCCTATTAAAGTGTGTATTTTATAGAGCAGACACATCAAATAGTGCATATTTCTTTAAAAGATTGCATGTTGCGTCTAAAACAAAAATCTTTTACATGAAATGTCTAGATGCTGTCTGCTCATATGAACATCAGCTTTGAATCTGTGTGTGTGAATAACGAAAATTTTTAAGTGTGTGTGTGTACTGCAGACATTCCTCTTTCTTATTACTTGTGCCTATGACAGATTTATATTGATTACTATGCCGCACTGCATTCACAGACTTCTATTATATTCAAGCTCCAGCAAGCCAGCCCCTGCTTCCTGTTTAAGGTGAGAGGAGGTCTTGTATGAATGCGGGGTGAAATTACACCTGAACTTTCTAATTGCTGTTAGTACAGCACAACTTTTAACAAATACAGTATAGCAAGACTATTGTGTGAGTTCTCTCCTCGGAGTTCTTAAGTCTCTCCTGCTGAGTTTTAATTCTGTGTGTGTTTTTGCAGGGTTTTTAATTACAATTTTCCTACATTTTAATCAATGGTGTAGGCCATTTTTCTGTTTAAAAAATTAGGTTTTCTGAAAGTGAAAAAATAAAGTACTGGTCACTTTGTTAGTGGGGTGATATTTTCCAGGATAACCTAAACTTTAGCCTCTCCACATTCCCACAGTATTTGCTTAGCTGTACTGTCTTAGCTGCAAGTGGCCCTATCTGCAGATAATAGGATTAATTTACACAAGGTGGCACCTGTCACTGTCAAAGTATTTTTACGTTTTTGTGTTTCAAGTTTTTGTGTAGGTGTCAATGTAACGGTTGATGTCCAAGAGTATAGCGTCTACAGAGCTTGACACCTGCTGATTATGTCCTGCTCTAGCATGTTTGTGGGTGCAGAAGATCTTCCCTTCTGTGGAGAACAGATGGGTTCATATTCACATGTGCACGTATGGGATTTCCATCCATTGACGTGTTTGGTGGACACAAAGTCATAGGGACGATGGTTTATGATGTGCACAGGTGTTGGGCATTTGAGGATTAAAAATGTCTAGATGGGAACAGATATAGTAGAAAAGTGGATGTCCTAAGAGGGCCCACAACTAGCCTTCTGTTGGTTGTATGTACACTTGCTCTATGTACAGCTTTGTGCCCCTGCTGGGGCATGCCAAATAAAACAATCTGGATTGTAAATGTTAAGTCAGGGCTTAATGATACCAAGAGATTTGCAGATCGTGACATGCTCAATTGTGCTCAACTGTAGGCAGCCAAAAGTTGCTGTAGGGTTGGAGGTCATGAAATACTTAATATTGGTGTGTGTCAGCTGGAGACCTTGTACAGAAAGTTGAGATTACAATTCTCTACAAATTCTCAAATATGGTTTTGTATGGTCACTATTGGGCTAGGGCTACACGGGTGACTTTTAGTAGATTAACAGCACTACTAAAATCCCATGAGAGCGATCTTTTGTACCACATTGCCTTTAATGCAAATTGCTACCTATGCCTTTTTTTAGTAGCACAATTGATCTCCCATAATTGCACACTGCCTCATTTTGGTCATGTAGGAAAAATGACTAGCCATTCATAAACTATCTTCTTCTCTCTAGACTTGAATTGAAGCAGGAGCTTAAATTTAGTAGATTCTTCCTGAGCTTTTTCTTGTTTGAATATGTCTTATGGCGTTCATTTCACAAGTATAATTTCCCAACAATCTCCTGCAGTAGAACAATTTTTTTTGCCCTCAAAGATTTTTCTTCAGTCTATGAAATTAAAAATCTCTTGTGTAGCCCTAGCATAATGTTTCCAAAATCCTCACCATTAATACTTGCAGAACAACATGAATTGGTCACTGGTGGTTTTAAAGGTACATCATGTTGCCTTGTTAATATTTTTTTCTTTTTAGAAAAATAATCTTTTGGGATTTTCATAGATTAATTCAACTGATAATTTAGAGCTGTTTTTGCACAGAAGTGCTTTTTGTGATAAAACGCCCAGAGACTTCAATTAAGCATTAATGACAATGGCAGTAGTACCTGCGCCTAGTTCAGGCAAGCATTTGCACCAGCTTTGGTAATATTACTGACACATGTGACACATTCAGCTAGTTCTTACTACCACCACATTAAGAACCTGTCTCAGAAGGAATTGGCTAAACTTCAAGTCATTTATGGCTAGATTTTGTTTCCATTTCACATGGTATCCATTCTGACTTTACAAATGTTTTTCACTGTATATTTCCTTAAAGTGGATGTAAACCCAATGTCATCCTTTCTAAACTACTGCCATAGGGGTTATCTATAAGGATATACATGCCTCCTGCATGTATCTTTACCTGTCAAATATCTCCCCTCTGTCTGTTATTAGACCCGAAAAACTGCAGATTCTGTGGGTGGGTCTGTTGTCTGGAGCTCGGTGGGTGGAGTCGTGATGTCAGTAGACTCCCCGCCCACCTCTACACTCCCCTTGTCAATATGCATTTTCTCCTGTGTATTTCTTACACTGAACTTCTGCTATGATCTCTAACATCCAGTGAAAAGACAGGAAAGTAACCACATGACTTCAGCATGCCAAATCATGCTGAGGTGTGGAACAGCCAATCCTTGCAGAGCTGCTGAAGAAAGGAGTGGGAGGGAATTAAAAAACAATGCATGTCTTAGGCTAGTGCCCGAGATATGTAAATCACAGCAAGGGGGAGGATTTGACAAAGTTTTTCTCTTTGTCAAGTTTTATCTCACTGAACAATAAGAGGATTGCTCAGAGCTGGATTAGCTCTTTGTGGCAAGACTGGGCTCAAATGATAGGAAATCTTATACTCTACATTATGACATCAAAAAAACAAAAAACAAAACTTTCGGGTTTACATCCACTTTAAAGCAGTTGTATTACCCGCTTGGTGATTTTTACCTACAGGTAAGCCTATAATAAGGCTTACCTGTAGGTAAAATGAATATCTCCTAAACCTGTACAGTTTAGGAAGTATTCACCCTGCTTGCAGCCGCTGACAGCAGCGCATGCGCTCTGAAGGTTCAGCGTATCGTGCCAGAACTTTAGAGCTCCTTCCGTGTGGGAGCGACGTCATCATGGCTCTGGCCACTCACAGCACCGGAGCCCGCGAACCCGGGAACCCGGAAGAAACGCTGAGGGAACATGTCAGCCCCCTCAGTGGTGACCGGCACCACTGTGGGGGCTTTGTTCTAAGGTAAGTATTTCATATTGTGCTAGTAGGCAATGCCTACTAGCATATTATGCTATTGCCTTGCAGGTTTTTTTGGGGTTTTTTATTCAGCGGTTTACTACTGCTTTAATCAATCTTAGGATATTAATGTTTTTATCGCCATCCTTTTAAGCTTGTATTTGTCCAGGAATCTAATCCTAAGGCCCCTTTCACACGGGCCGACTGGGTCAGCCTGTCAGTTTTTCAGGTGGACCCAAGCAGTCCCTTCAGTCTCCTCTATGGAGACATTTGTCTTTTGACACCCACCGACGTCCGATCCTATGCGCTAAAAACAGACGGCTTGGGGATCTGTTCCCCATCCATCTATCAAATTGGACAGGACAGGAGGTCTGTTTACATCTGACCGCCTATAGAGGAAAGCAAGCTGTGTCCGTGTCCACTCTGCATAATCGGAACAGACACAGATTTGTCATCTGCCTGCCGGGGATCAGTGGAAAGCCCGCCAGTGTGAAAGAGCCCTAAGAATAGATAATGTGAGTATGAGAGGGTGTTTGGGAACCTGTTAAAGAGGAACTTCCCCCTTTATCATAAAACTTTCTGGACTTTGAGAGCCAATAGGAGAACGGCTGCCTGTGAAGAGGCTCAAGCGCTGAAGCATGAGCATGTGGAGGACTGTGTGTACATACACAGGTAGGACAGTGCTATGGGAGGGAAGCCAGAGGTTACTGTTATAGGGTAAAGGGGGGGCAGTGGACACTACTGTGTGTGTGGGGGGGGGGGGTGATGTGAAGGGGGCAGAGGACACTGCTTTAGGAAGGGCCAACCCCAAAGCAGTGTCCTCTACTGGCCTTCACATCACCCCCCCCGAACCCTACATTCTGAGCTCAACGCATTTCTGAACCCTGCATTCTGAGCTCAGCGCATTCCTGAACCCTGCATAGTCTGAGCACAACGCATTCCTGAACCCTGCATAGTCTGAGCACAACGCATTCCTGAACCCTGCATAGTCTGAGCACAACGCATTCCTGAACCCTGTATATTCTGAGCACAACGCATTCCTGAACCCTGTTTTCTGAGCACAACGCATTCCTGAACCCTGTAATCTGAGCACAACGCATTCCTGAACCCTGTATTCTGAGCACAACGCATTCCTGAACCCTGTATTCTGAGCACAACGCATTCCTAAACCCTGTATATTCTGAGCACAACGCATTCCTGAACCCTGTATATTCTGAGCACAACGCATTCCTGAACCCTGTATATTCTGAGCACAACGCATTCCTGAACCCTGTATATTCTGAGCACAACGCATTCCTGAACCCTGTATATTCTGAGCACAACGCATTCCTCAACCCTGTATTCTGAGCGTAATGCACTCCTTGGAAAAAGCACAAAATATTTTTTTCTGGGCAGAATCATACGTTTTTGGTGCCTTAGGGCTCATTCAGATGCTCAGTCCCATCCCCTGTACAGAGATGCTGGTAGGTTTAATTCCATATTGGCACTTTGAAATAAGTAAGTTGTTTTTGTGTCGCTGTTTGGGCCCTCTGGCTCAAAAAGGTTCGCCATCACTGTACTATAGCCTTAGTACTTTGTTGCCGTTTAGAATCTGCCCCTTGCTTTAACTGCATATTTCAAAGTCAGTAGCATTTTGTTTCATGATACAGTTCCTTCATCCTTTGGGTCCCTTGGACAGCTACTTCCTTTCAGTTTGGATGCTCAGGCTTCTTCTGAGAGATCTCTATCTTTTAGGTCGACTGCACTTTGTTCCTCCTATTACTCTCTCGGGGCAGTGGACATTACTGTGTGGGGGGGTAATGTGAAGGGGGCAGAGGACACTGCTTTAGGAAGGGCCAACCCCAAAGCAGTGTCCTCTACTGGCCTTCACATCACCCCCCCCCTACATTCTGAGCTCAATGCATTCCTGAACCCTGCATTCTGAGCTCAGCGCATTCCTGAACCCTGCATTCTGAGCTCAACGCAATTCTGAACCCTGCATTCTGAGCTCAACGCATTCCTGAACCCTGCATACTCTGCGCACAACGCATTCCTGAACCCTGCATACTCTGCGCACAACGCATTCCTGAACCCTGTATATTCTGAGCACAACGCATTCCTGAACCCTGTAATCTGAGCACAACCCATTCCTGAACCCTGTAATCTGAGCACAACGCTTTCCTGAACCCTGTATTCTAAGCACAACGCATTCCTGAACCCTGTATATTCTGAGCACAACGCATTCCTGAACCCTGTATATTGTGAGCACAACGCATTCCTGAACCCTGTATATTGTGAGCACAACGCATTCCTGAACCCTGTATATTCTGAGCACAACGCATTCCTGAACCCTGTATATTCTGAGCACAACGCATTCCTCAACCCTGTATTCTGAGCGTAATGCACTCCTTGGAAAAAGCACAAAATATTTTTTTCTGGGCAGAATCATACGTTTTTGGTGCCTTAGGGCTCATTTAGATGCTCAGTCCCATCCTCTACAGAAATGCTGGTAGGTTTAATTCCATATTGGCACTTTGAAATAAGTAAGTTGTTTTTGTGTCGCTGTTTGGGCCCTCTGGCTCAAAAAGGTTCACCATTACTGTACTATAGCCTTAGTACTTTGTTGCCGTTTAGAATCTGCCCCTTGCTTTAACTGCATATTTCAAAGTCAGTAGCATTCTGTTTCATGATACAGCTCCTTCATCCTTTGGGTCCCTTGGACAGCTACTTCCTTTCAGTTTGGATGCTCAGGCTTCTTCTGAGAGATCTCTATCTTTTAGGTCGACTACACTTTGTTCCTCCTATTACTCTCTCGATCTACTAGGTCGACAACACTGCTATTGCCTTCCCAAATCAATCCTGAAACAATCTATTCTTGAAGACGTCATCTTGATGAAACAGTTAGGTTGGGGATTATTGGACATGATTTCATCCCGTATGGTGGTGCTCACTCGTAGCCTGAGTGTGTGCGACTGGAGCTGGCACGGCTTAAAGACATAAGCGTGTCAGAAGAGACATTTAATCCATGTAGATGTAATGTATTGCTTTTAATATTCTTTTAAAAAGAGTGTTTTTACACAATGGCGCCTTTGTTCTTTGCTTTCCACCAGTATCCTCTTGAATTTTAAAGGGAACTTGGAATATGATAAGAGAGCTTTTTTTTTTTTTTTTTTTTTTTTTACAGATAGCTGAACCTGGGGAGTGTTGTGTTTTGAGCAAGATAAGACAGATCATCCACTGTAATAACTTGCCTCTGGTAAGTTATTACAGTGGATGGTGGGGATTTCACAGGGGTGTGCACTTTGAATCAAGATGGTAAAGATTTTGCACTTTATTGAGGCACTGGACACTTTAATGTTTTGTTTATGATATGCAAAGTTTGATAAGTTTTTATCACACATGGTTGCTGTTTGTTCTATATGAATTTGGTGCTAATATATACAGTGGCAAGAAAATGTATATGAACCCCATTGGAATGAACTGTTTTCTGTGGTAATTTGCAGTAAAATGTGATCTGAGCCTCATCTAAGTCACATCAATAGACAAATATAGTGTGCTTTAGTTGATAACACACAACCAATTCTAATTGTTCGTGTCTTTATTCAACACACCCATTAAACATTCACGGTGCTCAAGGAAAAAGTAAGTGCACCCTTTGCATTATTAGCTAGTTGAACCTCCTTTGGCAGCAATGACTTTGAGGAGTTTTTGACCATTCCTCCTACAAAACTGCTTCAGCTCAGACACATTTGTAGAATGTTTGGTGTGAATAGCTCTTTTGAGGTTATTCCATATCTCCAAGGTTAAGGTCTGGCCTCTAACTGGGCCACTCCAAAAGGCACATTTTATTTTTCTGAAGCCAGTCGGTAGGATTGACTTTGATGCTCAAGGTCAAAGTCCTACAATTTGATGGCAAAATACTATAGAAAACCATGTAATTCCAAGGGGTTCACATACTTCGGCCACTATTTGAACAGTGTATAGCCAGCTTAAAACTCCCTCGTCAGAGGCATCTTTGAGTTTATTCTCTATATGACTTCCTGTGCTGTGAGAATTCCTTCTTAGTCATTCTATTGATGGGATCTCCCCTACCTTGCAGCTTTGATCTGGTAGATCTTCTCCAGTGAGGGTTCAGCAATCCCCTTGCTACACTGGGTAAACCTCTTTGTTTGACTGACTATATATTCCTAGTCAGCGAGGGATTTTCTCTGATTTGTCCCACTTCTTCCTCCTGAAGAAGCATACTTCTGTTACTAGTCCTGCACTTCTCTGGAGTCCAAAAGGAATTCTACCAATTCTAACTGTAGTCCATTGTGGAAGATTCCGCAGTTTCTTCCACCCCATCGCTCCTCAGGGGGAGAACTTCACCTCTTTTGGGTATATCCTGAAAGATCACACTGTTTTTTTTTTTTTTTTGCCAAAACTCATTTTGTTGACTTACCCACCCTCTTTTTAATATGTTCTTCCTCTCATAGGAATCAATGGTCAGGATTACCCCTTGAAAGAACTTTTCTGGTCTTCTGGCTTTTTTTTTTTGTTTTATAACAGCATGGGTTCCACGTTTAAATGTAACATTTTTAAAATGGGCAAAAGCTGCAGAGTACTACTGTAGTAAGAATGTCCCCTGCACCCAAACAAAGCACCAGTTTCTTTTGTTCTTTCAGTATGACCTAGTAACAGTTTTTTTTTTTTTTTTATTTAATTAGAGTCTTAACTGTCAAAGTCTAACAGTATGTTTGCCAATTTCCCAAGTGAGCCAACCGGAATTATTCTGTACTATACTGTGTTTTTCTTTGATATTGAGAACATCCGAGAGGAGGATTTACTGTCTACCCTTTTTATTTTCCATGCTCCTATTGTTAAAGATAAACTCAAGGCAGATATAAAAGACATAATACAGTTCTGTAATCATTAAGACATTATTCAGTGTTTTATTTTTAAATGCAAGCAATGTAAGTAATTTGGAAAGCAGTACAACATTCCAGTCAGTTGGTATGCTGACACGAAGCATGCTAATAGGAGTAGAATAGCTGACAAAAAACTGTACTGCTTCTCCTTTACTGTCTGGTCACAGGCTGGGGGCAGGTTTATGAGAGACTGGGTTCAAAAGCTATATTAAAGTCTTGTTTTTTTTTTTTTTTTCCTAAAATTACAAACATGTTATACTTACCTGCTCTGTGCAGTGGTTTTGCACAGAGCAGCCCGAATCCTCCTCTTCTGGGGTCCCCTGCTGCGCTCCTGGCCCCTCCCTCCTGCCGGGAGCCCCCAGAGCAAGTAGATTGCTCTGGGAGCACCCAAATAGGCATGCTCCCAAGCAGTAGCTCTGTGTGTCCATTTACTCATGGAGCTGCAGCTCGGCCCAGCCTCCTCCGTCTCCTGATTGGCTCACAGGCTGTGATTGACATGGGCTCCCGCTGCTGCCAAAAGCCAATCAGGAGTGCGAGTCCCCGAACAACGAAGGGGGGGGGGCTCAGGTAATTATTGGGGGGGCTGCTGCACACAGAAGGTTTTTTAACTTCATGCATTGAATGTATGAAGGTAAAAAACGTTGTACCATTACAGCCACTTGAAGTGACACAGGCCATCCTTGAATCCAAGACTGATGTCTAATGGCTAAAAAGTAGCACTGAGGGGGCAGCTTCAGATTAAATGTAAGTATTGCAGCAAAAACTGCATTTTTTTCATCTTTAGTGGACTAATATGTATATTGATCTCCCTTCCCAACAATAAATGTTGAAATTGCATCTGAAATTTTGGGCTAACAGAAAAAAAAATTTAGTTTTACAACATATTTAAATGTTGTTTATTTCAAGAACAATGGGAATTAGAGGGAACTTATAATGGTTTTGAGTGATATTTTGTTTGCTTTGTTTTTAAATCGATTTTTTTCCACTATATGTATACAATCATTCTTTTACAATTATCTATAAAGAGAAATCATAACAGACACTGTTTTTGGCTTGCCTTGTCAGATTGTAATCTCAGATCCATCCAAGCAGTTATGAATCACTGATCTGTCTCAGTCACATGTGTAGAAGCTAGGGCTATTGAGTTCTGTGAACAGGTGGCAAGTAGACAAACACATAAAACAGAAACCTAAAGTTCATTTTGTTGGCCAGACAGACTACAAAATAATGCAGTATTTCATGTGTACTGACAAAAAAAATAGGTCAGGTATAGTCCAGGCTTTAATGAAAACAATATACAGTACACAAAACCGCTTTACATTCCCTTTAAAAATGACTTTTAGAATTATCTTTGTGCCACGTTGTAGTGCAGCACCATATACTCTTCAATTACCTAAAATAAATTTTAAAAGTGTCTGACTTAAAATGACACTAGACAAAAACTAGACTGGATTATATACAGTATCTCAGAATGATGATTCTAAAGATTGTATATTATGCTAAACAGATTGATTCAGTTAACAGCAAGGAATGTTTAAATGAACCCTTTGAACATTTTTCCAAATACTTATTGCATCTCAGATACTTTTTGTGCCTTTTATTTGCTCCAGAATACCACTAGAGTTCCAACAAAGGAGGACCTGTGCTCCCAGGAATTCACTGCATTCCATTTTGGAGTAGGCATTTTTCTGAGCTACAAAGGCCCTTTGGCAAATTCTCTCTAATCACTAGATTTATCCTAGAGTCTGATAGGTGCCATTCATAAACATAGTCTGCTATGTGATGGGGCACAGGCATTGAAGGGATCTTTTCATAGTACAGAAAAAAAAATGTGTAACATTACTGGAGGAATCACAAAGCCTCAGTTGCATAAGATTGAACTGTTCCCCTCCCTTCTCCTTCTGCCACTTGCTAGTTCTAAGCTATCCCAAGCATGTTTTCCACAATTATCCACCACCCCCCCCCCTCTCCACCAATCGCTTGTAGTGGTGGTCTGTGTGACCTGCAATGAACCCAGCAAATTAGTGGGCCAGTTCAAAGTCAGTGTCTAACCCTGAAAGACAAGCAAACGGGAGAGCTGGATCACATATACAATAGGTCACATTGGAGTATCATCAGGTTTTCAAAGAAATTTTAGCTTCATGATTGTAATACATTACAGCTTACCATTCCTTAGATGTGTTGGCTGCATTATTTTTATTATTATTATTATTATACAGGATTTATATAGCACCAACAGTTTGCGTAGCGCTTTACAACATGAGGGCAGACAGTACACTTACCATACAAATCAATACAGGAGGGATCAGAGGGCCCTGTTCGTTAGAGCTTACAATCTAGAAGAAAGGGATTCATTTTCTTTTTTCAGGCTTTCTTTACCTTTATTTTCACCTGGTAACCCTTACTGTATTTATGAAGGAGCAGTGTTGCCCCTCGAGGACAGGACTACAGACACCCCCCCCCCATCTTTGTCATAACACGAGGGTGGTGTTTTGTAGTCTACAGAGAGAACTGGAAAAAAATGTTGACTAATGCTGGCCATACACTATACAAAAAAATCGGCCAAAACTCGGTCATTTGGCCAGTTTGTACGTTTTTCAGCCAAAAACGGTAATCGTGGGGACGTTTCTGAGCCGAAAGAACAAAGGACAAGTTTGGAAATTTTCTGCAGAGAGAACGATAAATTGAAAGGTTAATGTGTTTCCCGTCCGAACTGTTTGCACTGGGTATACGTAAAAAAATTAACAAAAAATTGATTAATTTATGTCCACTGAATGATTTATCGGTCATTACATGATGGCACTATCATTTGCTCTCACTGCCGAATGTTTGTTTTTCGAAAATGGGTTTGGCCGATTATTCGTATAGTTCATAGCCAGCATAAGGCTCCATGCACACTAGCTTTTTTTATAAGTTCAAAAAAATGCTGGACAAAAATGCTGGATGAAAAAATCTTTTAGGAGTGTTTAGAAGCGATAGGACATGAAGGAAATAAAAAATGCTTGAAAAAAGCTCTGCTAAATTCCTACCCATACAAGGAAATCCAAATGGAAAGATAAGGGTTTAGTCAACGCATTCTCCTTTTACCATAAAGAATCCGGAGCTCTTAAGTCCTTCCTCTCCATAGCTGAGGACTTTCATCTACCAAAACATCATTTTCTCCACACAATTCTCAGACTTCATAAGCAGAACTTGCCCTCAGAAACACATGGTCCACCTTTCTGGACAAGTTGCTTAAGGAACAACACTACTCGATTACAGATATTTACCAACCTTTGAACTCAACCTTTACAAAACCTTTACATCAAACTACGATGAAATCTTGGCTAGCAGATATACCTGGCATCCTCGAAGGTGATAATGCAACCAGAAAGCTAATATCAAACGAAACCTGGAGGGAAACACAATTTAAAATAATTCATAATGCCTACTTCCCATTCTCAATGAAACACTCCTCAACTAAGGAAGCCTCATGCCCTTGGTGCTCAATCCGGAAACTGACCCTGATCCATCATCTATGGTCTTGCCCACCTATCACAGACTATCTGTCACAAATCCTGTCTTTTATCCATGGAGTGACTAATTGCCACATAAATAAGGATCCCAGGCGCCTTCTATTTGGGTACCTCAAACCAGCAACAACTGATACTGCGAGTTCACCTCTCAATGATCTCCAAAAAAAACAACAATGGATCCTCCTGGCGTTACTTATCGCTCGCAGAAATATCCTCAGACACTAGATCTCCTCTTCACCGCCCACTCTGTCAGAAACGAAGAGAGACCTTAAAACTTTATTATGCCAAAAAAAAAAAAATAGACACCTTGCTGCAAAATGATGGGGACAACAAATTATTTGAAAAAAGGCGGAGCTCCTTCATTGAAAAATACTTCTGAACAATCCTCCCTACAAGCACCCTCCTCCTTCATCAGTAGTGGCTATATGTCATGCCCCATGGGCACTCCTGGATAGAACCTATGACCTCCCCCCTTTCTACAAGGTCTCTGGACCAAACGTTGTCTTGGACTCTGTTACTACAGGTTGTTGAAAAAAAAAAAAACTTTAGTTATGTTATAACATATCCAATGATTATTGATTTTTTTGTTTTTGTTAAACAACCCTGCACCCCTGGGGTAAAACAGGAGGGGATAGACTCTAGACATCCCTCCCTGGTTTACTTCAACCACTCCCTGCTTTCTTTGTGAATCTTCTCTTTCTTTTCCTTCTCCTCTTTTAACTTTCCTGTCTAAAAAAAAAAAAGGAAAAAGCTCTAATAGTTGGCCACCATTATGCAACTAAACTGCTTGTTTATCTATTGTGTAACCTGTTGAAACCTAATAAACTATATTGGGGGGGGGGGGGCTCTGTTAGGAGCATTTTAGTACCATTTAGAAGCGTTTAGGAGTGTTTAGAGTTTTTCCTGCTGGAAAAACGCCCAAAAAAACTACAAAAACTATTTTTTTTGTGTGCATAGAGCCTAACAATGTAGCAGGCAAAAGCAATGTAGCAGACAAGTACCAATATAGTAACAACAATGTAAGAGAGACAGAAAGTTAGAAGCTCATTGGATTTCTGGAAGGATGAGCTGCCATTAAATATTCAACTTGTTTTCCTGCCTGATGTCAACCTGTTAGAGATGTATGCAGCAAACTAACTTATATAGACAATGAATTTGCTAGAAAATAATGGACTTTAAAGGCACATATCATACAATTTAACAATTTATTGATCTAGATCAGGGGTCTCAAACTGACAGCCCTCTAGCTGTTGCAAAACTACAAGTCCCATCATGCCTCTGCCTTGGGAGTCATGCTTGTAACTGTCAGTCTTGCAATGCCTCATGGGACTTGTAGTTTCGCAACAGCTGGTGGGCTACCAGTTTGAGACCTCTGATCTACATAAAAGTTTTCCACATAAGATCAAAGTAATAAAAAAAATCTAAAATGTTGTTGAACAACATGTGGCTCCCCTCGAGGATATAGTACCATATAATGAAGTCATACAGATCTTAATGTATTAACTTATGTAAATCCTCAAAGTTGGGGATACCATTTGTCCTCATATGTCTTCCTGCTAATATGTCCTGCTCAACATGTTTCGCCACAATACTGACGCTTTTTCAGGAGCTTTGATACATCTATTCAAGTAAAAACATGCATTTATTAAAGTACAAAAATTACAAAAAATCCAAACACAATAATTGCATATGCTTGTTCCATGCACGCCAGACACTCACTTGCATCATGGACACTATAGCCACAGCGCTACCCTCACAGCTCTGCAAGGATCCCCCAGTGCGGCCACAATTGGTTCATGTGCCAGAATGTGGGGACACACCAAATAACTGGAGGTATAATAAGAATATATTAGGTATTAATGGATATTCTACCTCAATGCAGTGAGGCAAATAGTCTAACTTATATATACTTACATACTGATATAGGAACTGTAAGTCTCCACTTGCATTGAAATTAATAACCCTATATTCCACGGAGCCTAAAGGAAAGTAGTAGAAAAAAATATATTTGTACTTTAATGTGAGGTTGGTGTATTTAAACCAGAAATTGAGATGTTTTTGGAGAGGGTGTGATCTAGGAGCAGGATATTCCCTTGTAGTTCTGCTAGGTACAGTTGTATGCAAAAGTTTAGGAACCCCTTCCATTTTGATCTATCAAATAACTGAAGGACACAGTAATATTTCAGTAGTGAAATGAGGTTTATTGGATTAACAGAAAATGTGCAATATGCATCAAAACGAAATTAGACAGGTGCATAAATTTGGGCACCCTTGTCATTTTGTTGATTTGAATACCTGTAACTACTTAGCACTGATTAATTGGAACACAGAATTGGTTTGGTGAGCTCATTAAGCCTTGAACTTCATCCAATCATGAGAAAAGGTATTTAAGGTGACCAATTGCAAGTTGTTGTTCTCCTTGACTCTCCTCTGAAGAGTGGCATCATGGGGGCCTCAAAACAACTCTCAAATGACCTGAAAACAGATTGTTCTACATTATGGTTTAGGGGAAGGCTACAAAAAGTTATCGCAGAGATATAAGCTGTCAGTGTCCACTATGAGGAACATAGTGAGGAAATGGAAGACCACAGGCACAGTTCTTGTTAACTCCAGAAGTGGCAGGCCACATAAAATATTGGAGAGGCAAAAGCGAAGGTGAGAACGGTCAAAAACAGCCCACGGACCACCTCCAAAGACCTACAACATCAACTTGCTGCTGATGGTGTCACTGTGCATCCTTCAACAATTCAGTGCACTTTTCACTGGGAGAAGCTGTATGGGAGAGTGATGTGAAAGAAGCCTTTTCTGCACACATGCCACAAACGGAGTCGCTTGAGGTATGCAAACGCACATTTGGACAAGCCAGCTTCATTTTGGAATAAGGTGCTGTGGACTGATGAAACAAAGATTGAGTTATTTGGTCATAACAAGGGGCGTTATGCATGGCGGCAAAAGAACACAACATTCCAAGAAAAACACTTGCTACCCACAGTAAAATTTGGTGGAGGTTCCATCATGCTGTGGGGCTGTGTGGGCAGTTCCGGTACTGGGAACCTGGTTAAAGTTGAGGGTCCCATGGATTCCACTCAATATCAGCAGATTCTTGAGAATAATGTTGAGGAATCAGTCACAAAGTTGAAGTAGATATTTCAACAAGACAACGCCCCAAAACACTGCTCAAAATCCACTCCCCATTATCAGTGTCCCCAGCATAGATGTCCCCATTATCAGTGTCCCCAGCATAGATGTCCCCATTATCAGTGTCCCCAGCATAGATTTCCCCATTATCAGTGTCCCCAGCATAGATGTCCCCATTATCAGTGTCCCCAGCATAGATGTGCCCATTATCAGTGTCCCCAGCAGATGTATGCGTGCAGATTTATTTGACGCTTGCCTGTACAAGCCGACTTCTTCACTGTAGGAGCTGACTTCAGCTCTCCTGCACCTCCCGACTCCTGCCCACTGCTACACACGCAGACTGTAAGGTGGAAGGGTTCCTAATGCAAACAACGGGCGGGAAGCCGGGAGGTGCTGCTCTGATGACATCACCTCCTAAAAGCCAATCCTCTGGCAGCATGGAAGGGTGTGCGGGGAGCGGCTTTTTGTCCTGGACCTGCCAGACATATACTGCCGATAACAGCAGCTGCTTTTCAAAGCCAGCATATCGGCAGTGCTGTGTTGGCACAGTCTGAGCAAGCTGGGGGCCAGACAAAACACACCCACGAGCCAGGGTTTGGAGACCCCTGGTGTAGAGCAACAATTCTTTTTTCAGATCCTCAGAGAGTTCTTTGCCATGAGGCGCCATGTTGAACTTCCAGTGACCAGTATGAGAGAGTGAGAGCGATAACACCAAATTTAACACACCTGCTCCCCATTCACACCCGAGACCTTGGAACACTTAACAAGTCACATGACACTGGAGAGGGAAAATGTCTAATTGGGCCCAATTTGGACATTGGACATTTTCACTTAGGGGTGTACTCACTTTTGTTGCCAGCAGTTATACAATAATGGATGTGTGCTGAGTTATTTTGAGGGGACAGCAAATGTACACTGTTATACAAGCTGTACACTCACTACTTTACATTGTAGCAAAGTGTCATTTCTTCAGTGTTGTCACATGAAAAGATATAATAAAATATTTACAAAAATGTGAGGGGTGTACTCACTTTTGTGAGATACTGTGTGTATACATATATAGATAGATAGATAGATAGATAGATAGATAGATAGATAGATAGATAGATAGATAGATAGATAGATAGATAGATAGATAGATAGATAGATATATCTACACACAGGGCATATTGCTTATTATTTTCATGCAATTACATGTTCTTTTTAACTTTGGTTTCACTTTTTAAACTTGGCTGCACTGTCATCTCACAATATTTCATGAGATCTGATATGAGGTTGCCCCATTTAGGTTGTACTATGTGTATCCAAAGAACCCCCACAACTTCAAAGGTTGACCTTAAGGCCCCTTTCACACATGCAGACCGTTTGTCCGTTTTTCATCCATCCGTTGACAGATGAAAAACGGACATTAATGCATCTCAATGGAAAAACGTATGTAAACGGATGATCATCGTCAACATCTGTTTTTGGAACCGATCAAAGCCCTATTTTTCTTCCATTAAAGAAACAGATTGGACGAAAAATGGACAAAAAACTGATGTAAACGGACAAACATATGTAAAAACTGATATAAACTTCATACAGTTTTTCTTTAAAAAAAAAGTTGCTGAACTGATGAAACAAAGAGTCCACATGTGTTAAAGGGGCCTTAACAGAACTGATTTTGGCATACTGCAGATTGAATAGATGAGAAATTAGCAATGTGCTTTTTAGATGAATTGTATAATGTACAGTATATTATCTAGGAAACAAATACATAAAATGTCAAACAGTGTGGGGGGGCTTTGTCTTTCCAAGCTTAGCAAGGGTTTTTGCCATTGGTAATGCAACTCTGCAATTGTGTCTTTTAATTCTCCTACTGAGAGAGGTTGGAGATAATTATGTGACTAATGAGTTAAGACTTGCTTTATACCTAATAAAATTACCTATGGAATTTAGGAAATTGTAAGGTGTAGCACAGCTTCTAGGCAGGAAACTGAAATTATAGCTTACCAATTTATATAACAACTGGTTATATCAGGTAAAAGCATGCAACAGAAACTAGGCCTAGTAACCATCTTGGCAACTGCCCAATCACCTAGGGAATGCTTGTCAATTAATATTAACTACTATTAATTATAATAGACTACTTTACCTTCTTGGAATTGGATTAAACACACAAAACCATTAGATGGCACCTGATTTCAGCAGGCAGGCAGTGATTGGTACTGTCGCGATCGGACCGATGCGCTGGTGTTGGAAATCCTATCCCTGACACAGCGATCAGCGCCGTTCTGGGCCAATTTGACTCTGGTAGTTTCAGAACACAAAACATTCTGTGGGTTGAGATGGGAACACCCCCAAGGTTGATTAGCCAAGGGCTAAAGTCCAGCTCACAGCCATATTTTAATAAATTGGGGAACCTGAGATATGGATGGTGATTATCCACAAAGCCAGTTCAAAACTGGGGAGTCCTCACGCAGTTTCCGGCATGCTTCTGCCAAAGGATAAACTTCGGTAAAGTTTATTTCTGTTTTTTATCCCTTTTATTTTCATAACAAACTGCCAAGTGTGTGTATTTTTTGTAACTCCTTTTTCTTTGTATATATTTTATGCACTGCCCACTTGTGGGATATAAAATTATAAAATTAACAAGTGACTTCTATGTACTAAGCTAGGGCTCATATCTCTGGAGAGATGGTTGCATTTTAGTGCCTAAGTGCTCGGTCTAAGTTACGTGCCAATCCGTATGCAATTGCACCGCGTGTTGGCAGATTGCAGGCAGATTGTAAACTAGCAGATCTGCCAGACAGAGATCTGTGTGTGTGTGGTGGCCCAGCAGACCGGTCTGCGGACAAACTTTTGGGTGGTGGCAGGCTATTGTTTGTTTTGTGTCTGGTGTGTGGGTGAACAAATAGTAAGAAGAGCCGGAAAAACTGTAATCCTTGAAGTGTTCTTTATTGGTACAAAAGAGTGACCGTAGAAAAAATAGCACTGACTTGTTTCGGCAATGGCCTTCGTCTGGTGTGTGGGTGTGCGGACAGTGGAAAGTAATTAACACTGGGGTTCTAGCTTGTAGGAAAGCTGGAGGAACCCTAAAAGTGTGTCCCAATTGCTAGACTGCTCCCCAACCCTTGGAGTGCACCAGATTGTATGTAAGATTTGTATATGCCTGTGTGTGGTCAGCCAGCTGGACTGGAGCGAAGTCTCCCTCTAGTGGTGGCCAGAGGTAGTGCCGCCTGTGAAAGTGTATCACAGCAAGTCTTACTTCCTCGGTATAAGTTCCCCCTTATTCCTTTATACCCTCAGTCAAGGAACCCCGTCCCGGTTAGCTAGTTTAAAAACTTTATACTTTTAAAAATTTAAGCCAAAATGTATTCTGCTACATGTCTTTGGTAAAAAAAAATCCCAATAAGTGTTTCTTAATTAGTCTGTGTGAAAGTTATAGCATCCACAAACTATGCTATATATATTTGAAAATTGATCAGTTTTAATGTAGTAATTGCTGATCTTATTTCTTGAGGCCCTTAAAATGTCAGGACAGTAGATATACCCCCAAATTTCCCCTTTTTGAAAAGTAGACAGTCTAAGGCATTTAGTAAGAGGCATGGCAAGTTTTTTAAAGTTGTAATTTTTTGTCATAATTTTTTGGAAAATTAAGAAATTAAATAAAATGTTTTTTTTCTCTTTTTTTTTTTTTTTTTTACATATCGTCACTAGTGCAGTACAATAACATGTTATTGTTATTTCAAAAGTATTTTTATTAGTTTTAAGTCACTTTTATTAAAACAATACATGGGAAGCTTACCATGAAGGTCTTTGTTCATGCACCTTCTGTTATAGCCTGACTTGTCTTTCACTCGTGCTCCTGGATTGTCACCCTGTCACATGGGGCTTCCAGTGGAGACTACAAGCAGCCATGAACTATAGTCATGGCATGAAAATGTGTCTTCTGCATCATCTGAAACTTTCACTTTTAGACCACCAAGAGAGGAGCATCACAGTCACAGCTAATAACCTAACTCCAGTCTCTTGCTATTTCTCACTGTCCTTCGAATGCTCAAAGCTTGTTTTCACTGGGACTTAAAGTGGCTGTAAATCTCAGACATGAAATATGAACAAAGCATATCCTTCTATAGTGTGTACAAGTTTTCCTGACACCAAGAGATGTTAACAAGACAGGGGGGAGCACCCACACACCCTGTGATTGACAGCCTCAGCTCTGTGAAGGGAGTTATGGCCCTCCAATCAGCTCTCATTGAGCTCTTCCGTGTATAACTTGAGCTCCCTGCCCACTACTTTTTGGAAGCTTATACAAGCTGTATAAATTCTGCACTTTGAATGAATGTAGAGAAGAGAAGACTGCAGATAGATGGGTCAAACCTTATATAGGAGAATTTGTTTCATCTCAGTGTATCACTTGCGGATAGTCACTTCACTGGGTTCATGTGAGGGTTTACAACCACTTTAACCACCTCAATACAGGGCACTTACACCCCCTTCCTGCCCAGGCCATTTTCAGCTTTCAGCGCTGTCACACTTTGCATGACAATTGCGCGGTCACGCAACACTGTAACCATGTGAAATTTTTATCATTTTCTTCACACAAATGGAGCTTTCTTTTGGTGGTATTTAATTACTGATGGTTTATTTATTTTTTACTTAAAAAAAAATCTTAGTTTCTGTCAGTAATATTTGTAAATAAATATGTTTCTCCTTCACTGATGTGTGCTGATGAGGCGGCACTGATGAGGTGGCATTTATGGGCACTGATTAGGTGGCACTGATGAGGCACTAATATGCCACACTTATGGGCATTGATATGTGGCACTGATGAGCACTGATAGGTGGCACTGGTAGGTGGCACTGATGGGTGGCAATGAAGGGCATTGATAGGTGGCACTGTCAGGCACTGATAAGTGGCACTGATAGGCAGCGCTGGTGGGCACTGAGAGGCGGCATGGATAGGTAGCACTGATGGGCACTGAAAGCCAGCACTGACTGACATCACTAATGGTCACTGATTTCTGGCACTGGTGGGCACTGATTGCTGGCACTGGTGGCGCTTTAGTGTAATCAGAGCACTGATTATCAGTGCCCTGATTACATGTCTTGTTGTCCCCTGCAAGGAGATGCCGCTGATCGGCTCTCCTCACCACACATTCTATCAGCGTGAGGCAATGATAGCCGATTACCGGAACTTCCTGTTTTTACAAGTGAACGGCTGTGATTGGACACAGCCAATCACATGGTTAAAGAGCCGCGATAGCAGCTCTTTACAGAGATTGGGGTCGTGCCGTGTCCTAGCAATACAATGCATCCGTGATCGCTGCGCGCCCCCGGGGGCTCGCGGGAACGGCTGTTCGGGTGCGCCATTATGACGTCCACCCAGAATGAGAGCCACATCGTCTGTCCACCATTTGATGGTGGGCGGGTGGCAACTGGTTAAAGGGTAAGTTCACCTTTACAGAAAAATCTGTAAGGTGAACTTACACAGGACCCCCCAAACCCCCCCCCCCACCCCCCAAGTCCCGCTGACCTGGAACATGGCGATTACCTGCTAGGAGACGTCGGGTGGCCACTTCACTGTCCAGGGCTTAGAAATCCCCCACAGCTTAATCTCCAAAACATACCTCGTCAGGAGGTACATTTCGGAGCATTCTAATTGGTTGGCGCTGTCACATGGGTGGCGACGACCAATCAGAACCTGCGTAGATCGTCCTGTCACTGCAGACGAAGAGAGCAAGCTGCAGGGATTTCAAAGCCCCGGACCGGTAAAGTGGGATATGATCTGTGAGTGTGGGGGATCGCCCGACTTCAGTTTAGTGGGACTGGGTGCGATGGGGAAGGGGGTCCAGTGTAAGTTCACCTTACAGATTTTCTGTAAAGGTGAACTTACATTTTAAGTATATACATCAGTTATTCATTTCTAATGCCGCATACACACGGTCGGATTTTCCAACGGGAAATGTTCGATGGGAGCTTGTTTTCGGAAATTCCGACCGTGTGTAGGCTCCATCGGACATTTTACATCGGAATTTCTGACGAACAATATGTGAGATCTGGATCTCAAATTTTCCGACGACAAAATCCGTTGTCGTAAATTCCGATCATGTGCACAATTCCGACGCACAAAGTTCAACGCATGCTCGGAATCAAGCAGAAGAGCCGCACTGGCTATTCAACTTCATCTTTCTCGGCTCGTAGTACGGGCACAATTCTGAAGCATGACATGTTGGGTATTAATTTACTCAGCATAACATTATCTTTCACAATTTAAAAAAAAATTGGGCTAAGTCAAAAAGGTTTATTTTTTCCCAAAAAATTGCGCTTGTAAGACCGCTGCGCAGTGTAACTTTGCTGTGTACTTTGCAGTATGAAAAAGTATTGCAGCGACCGCCGTTTTATTGTCTAGGGTGTCTGAAAAAATATATATAATTTTCAGGGGTTTTAAGTAATTTTCTAGCAAAAAAGACTGATTTTAACTTGTAAACAACAAGTGTCAAATAGAGGCTCGGTCCTTAAGTGGTTAAGCGAAGAGCTGCCTTGATTGTTCCACTGCACCCTGTCAGTGGAAATTTTATTATCTATTTGTCTTCCACTGCAGATTTAGAAATGTTAGATCGCTATGGGACATTGATTATAGTTTCTATTAAACGAAAAAGGTCCAGTGTTTGAACAGTAGCTCAAGGAATTGGACACCTATTTTCGATGGGAGGTGGTTTAGACAAAAATTCTCCCAAAATGTTGGACCCATATATTGCTAAGAGGGGGTATATAACACAAGCAGTCCTCAGATGTCACTAAACCTGGGAGATGAGCAGTTTTCTGTGCTCATCCTTGCATTTTACGTTCTGGCATTAAATACGTGTTTAGCTTTTAACTTTAAGCTTTTACTAGAGAAAATATTAGGTTTTGAATATTTTTTGCAGCTTCTGTGAGAAGTGCAGGTGTTAGACAAAAGTGGGTTCTGCCTCCACCTAGCAGATGCTATATGTGGCTGGGGCCTCAGTTTATCAAGATTTTTCCTTGAGATCCTTTTACAAAATACCTTGAAAAGTGTGAGCATGACCAAGTGGGAACAAGGCTTTGCAAATTACTGGCACATGCACTTTTCATAGATACCACAAAACAAAGCTATACTATCAACCTCCAGGATTTTACAGGTCTAATTTATAATGCGTTTGTTTCCGAGACTCTGCACCATTGAAACATTGATTATTGCCATTATAGGATGGATCTGTAGATTCACTTTGTTAAGAAACAATAGGCATTTCAGCTTATGTACTTCACTTTATGTATCTATCTCCAAAAATTAAAGTCACATGACTTTCTTTTTTTTCCTTTTTTTTAAGTTTAGGCTAGTTTACAGGATAAACGTACTGTACTTTATATGAAAATACAGTTATCCATCCTGTCCCAGATGTATACTTGCCTGAATCAGACAATATTCCTGCAGACAGATGGCATGATTTTCTTTTCTGCAACCACAGGTTGCAGGAAAGAAAATTGCTCGATTCTCCACATTGTTATGATTAAGCACTTAATTGTGTGAAACACGTCAATAGCTTATCTGCCCTGTGTGCTGAATACTCTGACATTGGAGCAATAAAGATTTTTTGGATCAAGTCTGGGTACAGCCATATTTTCTCTTTCCTTGCATATATGCATAAGCATTTAAGCATATAAGCCCTTGAACATATAAACATTATCTTCTCTTTCCTTAAGCATATATACGGTGGCGAGCCGGGGTGGGCACCTACACAGGACTGCAGCATAATATACTCACCTGATCGGTGCACATCTCGTGTATGGACAAGGAAGGGGGTGGGAGTGCGCTAAAGCACAGTCTTTCAAGCTGAATTTAGCTTTTGCATAATAAAAATTTCTGGGTATCTTCTGCCAATTGACGTTAAGATAGGTACAGATTTGCTTTAAAGTGGAATTATTACTGTATTTATCGGCGTGTAACACGCAAATCGTGTGTGCGTGTTATAAGCTGACATAGGGCTGCCTCGGAGGGGAAGGGGGGAATGAGCACCGCCAAAATAGACAGAGCCAGATTTCCTGTGTGCTCTGCTCATAGTCACGACCAGTCCCCACCTCCTGGATGGCTCCCAGCATTGACGTCCTGGCATTGGACTGGTGTTATGTCCATCATAGGAGCCGGGCCAAGGTGTGGGACTGGGCATGACGCCGAGTACACAGGAGATCTGGCTCTGTCTATTCTGGCAACGGTAAGGCTGCAGATGGGCACTGATCAGGCTGCAGTGATGAGCAAGGCTGCAGATGGGCACTGATCAGGCTGCAATGATGGGCAAGGCTGCAGATGGGCACTGATCAGGCTGCAATGATGGGCAAGGCTGCAGATGGGCACTGATCAGGCATCAGTGATTTGCAAGGCTGCAGATGGGCACTGATTAGGCTGCAATGAGGGGCAATTGGCGAGGCTGCAGGTAGGCACTGATCAGGCTGCAATGATGGGCAATGGCAAGGCTGCAGATGGACGCGGATAAGGCTGCATTGATGGGCACTGGCCCCTTATTTTGCTTTAAAATTAAATTTTTTTTTCCTGAAACTTCCCTCAAAAAAATGTAAGGTGCGTGTTATACGCCAATAAATATGGTCATTAAAGCACATTTACCAAAGCTGCTACTGTGAGCTAGCTTTTACTATCTTTGCTACAGTCTACTTGAATAAAAATTAAGTCATATTTGCAAGGGAGCCAGCATACCCACATTGGTGCTACCTCATTTAGTGTCCATCACTTTTTTTCAAGTTGCATGGTTCCCAGTGTTTTTACCTTAATGCATTAATGTGCAAATCCTACTGTGTCCTCCAGCCCCAATTATACTTACCTGAGCCAGATTTCGATCCAGCGCTATGCATGAGAGCAGCGCCTCTCTCCTCCCTCTCCCCCTTTCTCACTGGGCAGATTGATAGCAGCCTGAGCCATTGGCTTCTACTTCTGTTAATCAAATCCTTTGAGGTGGGAGTGGGGCAAAGCCCCACTGTCTTTGTCCATGGATGCAGGCAGCGGGGCTAGCAAGTGAGCCCACATGAGTACCCCCCTAGCAAGCGGCTTACTAGAAGGGATACTCAGAAGGCAGGTGGGGCCAGGAGTGCCAGCGGGGGGACCCCATAAGAGGAGGATAGGTGCTGCTCTATGCGAAACCATTGTAAGTATATAATGTTTGCTATTTAAAAAATAAAGAGAATGGTTTAAAATCACTTTAAGAAATAAATGCCCAGGTCTTTTTGTGAACTGAGACTGAAAGACTTAAAAGCGGAGCTCCCGGCTCCTTCAGAAAAAATTAAGTCAGCAGCTACAAATACTGTAGCTGCTGACTTTTGATATTAAGACACTTACCTGTCCACAAATCCAGTGGTCTTCACCGGAGCCGATTTTTGCTTGGTGCTTTCGCCACTATCTCGGCTAAGGGAAACTGGCAGTGAAGGGGGCTGAACTTTTGGATGAGTCCGCCTGTCAAAACCAGGTACCTGCTCCCCCTTGAAAGGTGCCAAATGTGGCAGCGGGGGGGGGGCAAGTAAGTGGAGCTTCTCCTTTTGGGTGCAGCTCCACTTTAAACTTGTCATAGATGGGTCCTTTTTTTCCCTTCAGTCAGTGGAATTCACTTGTGTGGATGGCAGAAACCATTGATACCGTTATGGTATTCTGACAGCAGGATTCTCCACCATCAGAATACTGAAAAAGAGTTTTCCAGCATCCCCGTTTAACAGAAGCTGATCTAACAATCGACTTCTGACATATGGGTGTGGCCACACATGAATTAAACTTTAGCTAGTCCCCACTGAACCAGCCAAACTTCATTCCATCTATGGCCAGCTTATAGCTGGCCATAGCCTGGTGTGCTTTTTAAACTAATGTTCATATGAAAAATTATGGCAGTGCGTGTGATTATGCCAACAGAAGCTTTACAGATATTGTTTAAAGGCAGGGGTAGGCAATCTTTTGAGCACAGTGTGCCGAAAAATATTTTCAAAGAAATTGAGCGTGCTGATTTTATAACAAAAAAATTTCAACTTCACACTCTCAATCACGAAAAGGATTTTTTATAAAGTAAGTGCTGTAAACTACTTGAGTAGTAGTGAGAAATTAACATCCTGCACTCACGCCTCAGATCAGCCCCAATTCCTGCACCTTCACACCTCAGATCACTGTGCCCCCTGCAAATCTGCCCCACCACTGTACTACCCTGCACATCTGCCCCACCTCTGTACCCCCCTGCTCTTCTGTCCCACCACTGAACCTCCTTCTCATCTGCCCCAACACTGAACCCCCCTGCTCATCTGTCCCACCAATGCACCTTCTTTCACATCTGCCCCACCGCTGTACCCCTCTGCTCTTCTGTCCCACCACTGAACCTCCTTCTCATCTGTCCCACCACTGTAACCCCCTGCTCATCTGCCCCATCACTGTACCCCCCTGCTTTTCTGTCCCACTGCTGAACCCCCTTCTCATCCCTCCCACCACTGTACCTCCTGCTCTTCTGTCCCACCACTGTAACCCCCTCTGCTCATCTGCCCCACCACTGTACCTCCCTGCCCATCTGCTCCACCGCTGTATCCCCATGCTCTTCTGTCTCACTATTGAATCACCTTCTCATCTGTCCTAACACTGAACTCATCTGCCCCACCACTGTAACCTGCTTTCTCATCTGCCTTACCAAGGTACCTCCTGCACATCTGTCTCACCTCTGTACACCCCTGCTCTTCTGTCCCACCTCTGTTCCCCCTGCTCATCTGTCCCACCAATGCACCTCCTTTTACATCTGCCCCACCGCTGTACCCCTCTGCTCTTCTGTCCCACCACTGAACCCCCTTCTCATCTGCCCCAACACTGAATCCCTCTGCTTATCTGTCCCACCATTGTAACCCCCTTCTCTAGCTCCCTGCACATATGCCCCACCGCTATACCTCCTGCTCTTCTGTCCCACCTCCGAACCCTTCCTGCTCAAATGCTCCACGGCTGTACCCTCTTCTCATCTATGATATATGTGATATGCAGAGTGGTTAAAGGAAGCAGAGATGAGACACATCTACCTGTCCTGGCACACTCATCCTTCTGATCCAGCTATCGCATCCAGCCCATGTGCTTGAATGGGATGTATGTGATGTCACGTACAAGCATCTGGAATGGATATGCAATGATGAGCTCAGGTCAGCGGCATTTTCTGAAAGCAGTGGGCCTGTGTGCAGAATCATAAGTTGGGCCCCCACAGCTGAGAAAAAGTTTCTCACCGCAGCAAAAGTCGGGTGTGATTTTCATTGCGCTAAATACTGGCTGTGGCTTAACCACATGCCGACCAGCCGCTGCAGTTGTACTGCGGCAGAATGGCACGGCTGGGCGAAACTACGTTATGTAACGACGCTTCGCCCTGTGGCCACTCGGGGGCGCGCCCCTCAAGCTGATGCGAGTGCCCGGCGGTCTCGATCACCGATGGGCTCCCGCGATCGCTCGGGGCACATGGAGAACCCGGAACTGTGTGTGTAAACACACAGATTCCGGTTCTCTGAGGGGAGAACTGACAGATCGTTTGTTCATACAGAGTATGAACAGCGATCTGTTAGCTTCCCTGCACAGTCCCCATCCCCCTTCAGTTAGAACACACACTAGGACACACATTAACCCCTTCACTGCCCCCTAGCGTTAACTCCTTCACTGCCAGTGACATTTTTAAAGTAATCAATGCATTTTTAATCGCACTGATCGCTGTATTAATGCCAATGGTCCCAAAAATGTGTCAAAATTGTCCGACGTGTCCACCATAATGTCGCAGTCACGATAAAAATGATCGCCGACATTACTAATAAAAAAAAATATTAATAAAAATGCCATAAGACTATCCCCTACTTTGTAGACCCTATAACTTTTGCGCAAACCAATCAATATACGCTTATTGCGATTTTTTTTTTTTTTTTTTACCAAAAATATGTAGAAGAATACGTATCGGCCTAAAAGAAAAAAAGTAAAAATTAATGCATTTTTTTCAAAATTGTCGCTCTTTTTTTTGTTTATAGCGCAAAAAATAACTGCAGAGGTGATCAAATACCACGAAAAGAAAATTCTATTTGTGGGGAAAAAAGGACGTCAATTTTGTTTGGGAGCCACGTTGCACGACCGCGCAATTGTCAGTTAAAGCAGCGCAGTGCCGAATCGCAAAAAGTGCTCTGGTCTTTGGCCAGCCAAGTGGTCCGGGGCTTAAGTGGTTAAAGGGACACAGAGTGCAGAGGGGTTCAGTAGTAAGTGACGTAAAGGTTCAGGAATAATTTCAACAAAGTTCCCAGAAGCTCAACAGTAATTCCACAAACTGTCACCTGATTGTGGTTTTCTCAATCACAATGAAACTCCCTTCTTTCTGAGATTGATAGTGGCAACCAAGCGAGTCATCTTCCTCCAGATGGTGGCCCGGGGTAGCAGGACTATGATTGGTTTTAGCAGTGGTCAATGACAGTCCTCCTCCTGGAAACAGGGACCACCCCTCCTAGCAGAACACCACCCAATCTCTTCCCCATCACAAAAGCTGACGATCGCAGCCAGAGCAAAATTAGAGAACCGAACAATGTTTCCCATCCTTTACAATGTGTGGGGGTGCAGTGCCTCCCCCTCAGTGGAGGTGCTGTGTGGGGAATTCTAAAATTGGAATGCATTAGTGTCTCATGGACAATTCCCTGCGCTGCTCTGCTGATGGGCAGGGAGTCGAGTACCGGCAAAGGAGCCTTTGCGTGCCGCTTGCGACACCCATGCCGGGGGTTGCCTGCCCCTGGTTTAAAGGTATTTGGGTATGAATGGAATTTCCAGAACGAAAACAACATACACTGTTAGAAATTAGATTGTTAAAAAATATTTTTTCCATTCTGCTCCTTTGAATTTTCTCATCACTGCAGTCCAAAACAAATTTTGATTTGATCCCACTAGTCAATATAAAATCGAATGAACCTTCTGACAATGAAACTAAAGGAAAACGTGCAAATACGACAGCCAAATAGTCCCACAAGCAAGTAGACTTTTCACCACTTGTGTGCACCAACAGTCGCAAATTGCTTACCAGATTGCTTACCTCAAAAAGAAGGAGGTCTGGCTATGCTATAAGGGAGAAAACCCACATGGATGGATGGATGATGGCTTCCTAGTATGTTAAACATGGCTCATCTAACCAACAGCAGCAATCCACCATATGATAAGCCGACTCAATATATGTCAATGACAAGCAAGAGGAATAAGATCTCTCATGGTGTAGTATTAAAAAATCTTTTTTATTGTATAAGAGAATTGCTCACAAGTGTAAAGAGTAAGACAGCATCTCATCAACAGTAAATCCCGATCAGCGCCTCTGGGGCGTGATGACGTCACTGCTGTAGCTCCGCCCGACACGTTTTGCCCTATAGGACGTCCTCACTGGGGCAACAGAGTTATCTGGTGATAGACTACAGAATCCATCCCATGCTCTTCATCTCCATAGCATAGAAACTAATTGTTCTGTAGTGCAAGAGAACAGGAAGGATTCTGAGAAAATACAGGAAGTGTGCACAGGGCAACTTTACATTTCGGATAGAATATGTATTTCTTTGCACTTGCATAACAGAATTCATTCTATAGTGTGTATATAATAGATCACAAAGGAACAAATGAGAGAAGTCATTGTTAGGTTTTGCATACATTGCATACAACTTCTGGGTGCCTTTTTTTTTCTGACCTGAAAGGTAAAGTCATAATGTGCTAGTATGCATCACTTACTAGCGCATTATGTGAAACTTACCTGAAAATGAAGCCTTCCAGCGGTCCACTGTCATCATTGAAGGCCGCTTCCATCTTCACCCGTCTTCCTTCCGGGTCCGTAGACTCCAGGTGTGTGACTGGCCAGAGCCGCAATGACATGCGCGGGGGAGCCTCCGTTTAAGGCTCAGGATTCTAAAGAAATGGCCGGGTGGCCATTCCTTCAGAGCGCATGCACTGGTCACTGCATCGGCTGCAAATACAGTAAATATCTCCTAAACGGTGCACGTACAGTACCTATAGGTAAGTCTTATTATAGGCTTACCTATAAGTACAAGTCAAAGATTGAAGTTTACAACCACTTTAATGCCAGCTTTTTTTGGTTCAAAACTATATTACTGCCCACAAGGTTGTATAACTGTGTACAGATTTGTGCAGAAAGTCAGTATTTTCCTACCTGTAGGGTGGTTATCCAAGGTGCTAAAAGCTACCGGGATATTCTCGGAGCATAGCTCACAAGTAGAAATGTGAGTGTGTTGTGGGTTTTTCTTGGATGCTTTTCAAAATAAGAAAAAAAACAAGACTCTCTAAAGAAAAAAGGGAGAATGATTGATTGTTTTTAAATTTTCTAAAAAATACAAAGCAAATGGGTAGACTCGGAATATATGTTCTAGAAAAGAAAAAAAGAAAATGCTAGTTTTGTTTTTTTCCCAGTTAAACTAAGGTCAATTTATAGTGTGTTAAATGTACTAGAAGTTCAAGAGCATACCATTCATAAATCTAGGAACAGATGAAAAAAACAAACCTTAGTGTAGTGTCTGGAGCCATTTGGTGCCACAAGCTGGAAAAACATGCACACGGTTATAACCCTGACAAGCACTGAAATGTTTCATGGGTCTGTTTGTATGTTGGTCTGCAAAGTATGGAGTTAATTTTATTTTATTTTTTTAAGAAGGGCAACTTTCAGAATAACTGTGACACATACTGGGCAGTGTGCCAAAGCTGGCCCGATTTCAGACATTGTCTTCCCCCTCATTGAAGTGTCAGAAAGTAATTCATGGAACATTTGGTTGAGCTGGCTCTTTCATTGAGCTTCAGTGTGGCAAAGTCACATGAGTTCAGGACCTGAAGCAGAGTAATGCACAAAGATTTATTTACTTGAGGAACAGAGACAGTTGGGCTACAAGAATGTCTGTTTGATGTTGCTTTTACATTATTTCAGGTGTGATTAAAATTGCAGTAATGCAGGAAGAATATTATTTTAAATTTTACATTTTGTAACATAAAAAATATTGGTTACATCATTTTAAATATTTAGTTATAATGTGTAGATTTTTTTTTCAGATCTTTTGTTTATATTGCTTTAGTTCTGCTCCTTTTGGGGCTTTTTCCTAAACTGGTGTTCTTTGGCTTTGTTTTAGCTCAAATTAGTTATTCATGTAGCTTTATCTACACACAGATAAAACAGGCTAAGAAACAAAGGTGGCCATACACTGTGGAATATTAACAAGCAATGAAACAGTTTTAACAAACTGTCAGCAGTCCCCCCATTCCCAAACAAGCTTTTATGTTTGGATGTCCATAATGGGCTCCAAATGGAGATAAACTGGATCTGCCACATCACTGCTGACCAAGAGACAAGCTCTTCAAAAGCTAGCTTTGCTAAGTATCTGCTGATATGTCCGTGAAAGTTCTCATTTATGCTGGTCTCATGGTATAGTTCATAGTAGTCGGTCACACTCAACTGGACATGTTCAGTTAAATATCACTAACTATTCGCTATATCTTCTAATCTGCTCCATTTTCTTCCAGTAGCTGCCCCTAAAAGTTTTTTAAAAGGAAAAGGACAGATGCATCAAGCCTTTTGATGCTCAGTGCAGAGCTTTAGAATGCATAACTGAGGGTACTGGTTGGTGATCACCCACACCAAATTGAAGCCAGATTGCACGATAATGCCCCTGCTAATATTGCTTTATGGCAGCCATGGATTGATCACTTCCTTGCACTGACTTTTGACTCATCCCTATTGAAACCCATGATAACCTGATTTTGGTTTTCTTTGACTTCTGAGTTCTCTAGGGTCCATCTTCTGACACCCCAGGGTTCCCCTCTCCCCCTCATCGAATCCTCTTCTTTTTCCCTTCTCTATCCCTCTGTCCCTGTAATGCATGATATATTATGTTTTTGCAAAACATGGGAACCAGTGCTATGATATATGATGTTTTTCTCTTCGATTGTTAAAAATTGAAAAATCATGATACTCAGGTTGACTTAATCCTACCTATGTACTGCAGCCTAAGGGCTTCATTGCTATTGTACCTGCTGGTTCCTCAATAAAAACCTTTTTTTTTTTTTAATCTCTTTATTCATTTTAACAAGGTATGCAAGAGGCATACGCTACAGTTACAACCATAGCTACAAGTACACCACACAAGACAGTAGTTTAGCACCAATGGTTAGTACGACTCCAAAAATTGTGTTATAAGCATTCTTCTACAAGTGTTAGATGGGGATGAGACTCCATCTCCATAAGCACCGCCAAGGGATACTAGGGCACATACAAGTAATCAAACAATCTCAATTTATACAGCAAGAAGGGAAAAAAATAGTAATATTGAACAATTAATCAGACAACGTGTTCACCCAACTCCCACACACCTTGTCAAACTTGTCTGGCACACCTCTACTGACATAGGTAGCCTTATATAAGATTGTGGTCTTGTTAATTAAAGCCTTCCAGGCAAATATTGGCAGAGCCACTGGATTCTTCCATGACAAGACAATGAGTTTTCTCATATAATAAAATAATGAGAGTAGGGTGCCGTTTGTTTATCAGGGCTAAGTCGTCCACCAGGCCCAATAAACAAATTGCAATGTAAGGTTGAATATGTATAGTTGTGACGCCCAAACACGTTGCATGACATGCAACCAAAATTGTTGGATAGCCGCGCAATTCCAAAATATGTGAATTAAATCTGCCTGTGGGGCAGCACAGCGCCAACAGGCAGAGGACTGTGAGGGAAAGAACTTGGCTAAGCTGGCCGGGGTCAAATATGCCCTATGACATATTGGATAAGATAATTTCTAGCTGATAGTGATAAATTTTTGCTAACCGGACCAAATAAAAAAAAACACAGGCCTGCACTTTCCTTCAAAGGCTTTTAGATCTTGCAATCTATGGCTGGTTTCTTGCAATCTTTCTTGCAGTCAGCTTTTTGTTTTTCCCAGTATTGTACTCATTGATATCTAACTGATAGCAGAACAGTTCTTTTAAATGGACTATACACCGATCAGTCATAACTTTATGACCACGCACCTAATATTGAGTAACTTCCCCTTTTGCCAACAAAAATGCCCGTTGAGGCATGGATGCCACTAGACCTCTGAAGGTATGCTGTGGTATCTGTCACCAAGCTGTCAGTAGCAGATCATTTAAGTCCTGTACATTGCAAGGTGGGGCCTCCATGGATCAGACCTGTTTTTCAAGCACATTCCACAGATTCTCTATTGGACTAAGATCTGGAGAATTTGGAGGCCATTACCTTGAATTTGTTGTGTTCCTCAAACTATTCTTGAACCATTTTTGTAGTGTGGTAAGGTGAATTGTTCTGCTTAAAGAGGCCACTGTCAGGGAATTCAGTTTCCACGAAGGGTTGCGCCTGGTCAGCAACAATGTTTAGGTAGGTGGTACATGTCAAGGAACATTCACATGAATGACAGGACCAATGTTTCTTAGCAGAACATTAATCAAAGTAGCACGCTGCCTCAACCGGCTTGCCTTCTTCCGATACTGCATCCAGGTGACATCTCTTCCTCTGGTTAGTGACGCACCCAGGCCATCCACATGATGTAAAAGAAAATGTAATTCATCAGACCAGGCCACCTTCTTCTATTGCTCCATGGTCAAGTTCTGATGCTCATGTGACCATTGTAGGCGCTTTTGGCGGTAGACATGTGTCAGCATGGGAACCCTGACCGGTCTGCGGCAACGCAGCCTTATATACAACAAACTGTGGTACCCATTTTTCCTTCTTTAATTACATCAGCTTTAGGGACATGTTACTCACATATATATTTTTATTTATATATATATATATATATATATATATATATATATATATATTTTGATTTGAATCATTGCATATGAATGCTATATTTACTATTAGAGCAAGCAAATTGGTTTGTCGACTGCAGTATTTGCTGCTAAACTTTTTTTTTTTTAAAGAAGAAATATGTCATACTTACCTTCTCTGTGCAGTTGTTTTGCACAGAGCATCCCCAATCCTCGCAAGCGCTCCTCCCCCTTAACCAGTGCCCCCAGTAGCAAGCCACTTACTATAGGGGCACTGGTGCATGCTCACTCCCGAGCCCTGCTCTATGGGTCCATAAGACATAGTGCTGTGCTGGTGGCACTGCTGGATGTCTTCCAGTGTCAAATGGAAGTAAGCAGTATGTGTCTTTCATCTGCTGCATTAAGTTTCTGCGTCTACGGTCCGCAACGTTGACTGTTTCTTTGTGCTTCTTTAGAGGAGCTTGAACAGCACTTGTTGAAACCCCAGTCTGCTGAAATCTTTGCCTGGGAGAGACCTTGCTGATGCAGTAAAGCTATCTTGTGTCTTGTAGCAGTGCTGAGGCTTGCCATGGTGTGTGACCTGTGACATGAAACTGCCTTCCACAACCTCACCTTAGTAGCAGAGTTTGTATGTTCCTCACCCGGTTTTAGGCCTCCTGCACACCTGCTTCAATTAAAGACTGTTTCAACCTACGTATGAAATTGATGATCATTAGCACCTGCTAAAAAAATTGATGCTGGTTTGAATCCATAGGGTAGTCAAACAAAATATTGATTTGATTTAGATTCTTCTTCTGTTCACTTGCTTTGTATTTTGTAAATTTATGAAAATAAACAATATATATGAAAACATTCTTACACCATTACTTCACACCTGCCTTAAAGTGGTTCTAAAGCCTCAAGGTTTTTTACCTTAATACTTCCAATGCATGAAGATAAAAACCTTCTGTGCTGCAGGAGCCCCATCCTTTTTCTTACCTGAGACCGATCCGATCCAGCGATGTGCACAAAAGCAGCAGCTCCCACTGCTGTCTCCCTCCTCATTAAGCAGATAGCAGCCGCAGCCGCAGCCATTGACTCCTGCTGCTGTCAATCAAATGTTGTGAGGAGGGGGCAGGGCAGAGTCTACCGGTATGTGTTAATAGATGTAGACTGGACAGCTTGGGAGCAAGCACGCCCGGGTGCCCCCGGGGAAAGTGGCTTTGCCTGGGAGCACTCGCCAAATATATTAAAAGGAAAAAATGTAAGCATTTCTGTTTAGCTGAATTTTCTATTCAGTGGTTATGCCGACATATTGTTGAAAGTTTTCTGTAGAGATTCAGTTGGAGACCTCACAAGTACAACCGTTTGAATGGGTTTTTATTAAACAAAGGTAAAAAAATATATACCCAAGTACTTGAATGATAAGTGTACAAAGCAGAACTTGTTGAACTATTTTATACAATCTAAACATGCTTATTTGGTGAATTTGGAGGGTCATTTGCATATGTGAGTTTAATATTTGTGACCTGCGGGATTAATTTTTTTTTTTTTTCTTGCAGCCACAACAAGAGAAAAAATCTAGTCAGGTAAGAATAATTTATGTATACCTTTTTGTTAGCATGTCTGAATAAGTCAGTTTTTGTCTGTTATGGTCGCCATAGAATAAGCTTGCATTGGCATGTAGCTGCCAGTCAAGTCAAGCAAAAACTTTATTAGATTTTTATGGAAGTTTTAGGCCTCATGTACACTGCTGCTGGTAAACGGACGTTCAGAGGCAGTTGGCTGTTGCCCCTGAACTCATCCAATGTTATCTTATGTGTACATGTACACAGGTTTGTTTAATGTCGTTTTTAGGCAGTTGAGTTTAGAGGCCTTTTTTGGAAAGCAAAAAAATGAGTTCAGACGCTGAGTTTAGAGGCATTTCAAGCGCCAAACGCTTCTAAACGCGGTAACTCGCGTTTAGCCACGTTTCATTTACAGGCGTTTTTCATTTTTGGCTATTTTGAAAAAAAATTAAAAAAACATTTTTTTCTTCAAACACTTCTAAACACAAATGCGGCAAAACGGACGTTTTAAACGTGGGTTACTATCTGTCAAATTAAATCGTTAGGAGAGGTTATAAAAACGTCCCATGTACATTAAGCCTTACTCTTTATCTTTGTGACACCAGGACAATAAATGCAGGGAATTGGGAAGCATTGCTTACCATAGCCAGTACATCCTCCTTCTCTCTGCTGCTTGGCACCACAGTGGTTGATGGGACACGTTTCCGGGAAATCCTCTTCTTCAGCCTAACTGAGATAATGGCATACCTCCGAGATAGGCAAAAACTAGCCGGGGGGCGGAGAATGGACAACACTTTCTGTAAAGCACAGAGACCAGCTGGGTGCAAGGCTCTGTATGCCGGCAGTCAGAATTGATCCATATGTCAGGTGTCTCGGCGGTGCTTACAGTGGACTGTGATTAATGCTGCCTGTGCCTCTCCAGCATATCGTGAGCGCATTTATTGTTCTGTGTCTAAATTTATTATATGAGTTGAATAAATTGTGAATTAACTTACTGTACCGTAATACTCTTTTGCTCCCTTTATCCTACCTTATCACATAGAAGTGGAAGGCTAGGTAGACATTTAAGCAAGTAAAAAGGTAAGCAACAATTTAAAATATTTTTTTCAAGTTATGCTTTGTGAATGAGAACAAATATAAATTAGATGATATCCCATTTGTCTGCAAAAGTGTAAGCAGTCGTACAAAGAATTTTTAACATAAGCAGATACAGTAACTGTATTACTGGTTACTCTGCTCAGTTAAAATCCATTTGTAGTGATCTCCTTATAAAGTTGCCTGCATTATGAACACAGACCATTTTGATTACTCTTTGCCATCTGCAATCTGTATGTTAACATTTCCTGGCAAGATTACCTATGCAAAGGATATGTTAATGTACACTCTCCCCCTTTAATAACCAGCATTTTGGGATGTGTTGTTCTCAATCCAGCTATCAGTGACACCTGGGTGCTGACTAAAGATTAGGAATGAATCAAAGTAGTTCCCAAATGATGTGGTCACTATGTGAGCTCTGATAAAGTGATCACATGCAGACTGAAGGCTCCCTTGACAAAAAATAAATCCTTCAGGCCGTAGATGGAACACAGATCTTTTGGTTGCAGTGTTCATCTGCAGCCATGTAATTTCCAGTTTAGCTGTCAGATACAGTTGCACTAGTAAAATAATTTAAAAAATAGAAAAAAAATAAAATATACAATTTTAACAATTTTTGGTGCATTTGTAAGCCTAGAATAATAACGGAGCAATTTTTTAAAAACAGTGTACCAAACAAAGTACTTACCGTGTGTGTATATGACAAGATGTTAGCTATGTAGCTGTGGATTTTACAAACAATGATGTTGTCTGATTACATTTATATGATGTGTAAATTCTGTACACTTCACGCCCTTAGGACATATCATGTACATACTTAGGTTATTGTGGTTAAATGGCTGCAGCCATAATCTCGGTGTCAACATTTTCAGCTGCCAATAGGCTTTTGTGACCTAAGCGCTCTATAGCCACCCGATCACTTCTACAGGGCACAAAAGGGGGACCTGCCCCCACGTGATGTAAGGATTTCATCACTTCAGTTTGTTTTTACCAGCTTGCAAAGCATCTGATCAAACCCATCTCAGTTTGATCAGATGCTTTTGGGGGCAATAAAGAGTACCATCTTACTCTCAGGGTCTTTGATTAAAAAAAATATATAAATTCAAAACCGTACACAATTTCACGTAAAAAACAGTCTGTGACTGAATATACCTGCACACTACAAAATATATTTATTCTGTGTTTACAAAGAATCATTAAAAAAATTCACTAATTACATAAATATAAACTACAATCAAAAGTTAATTCATACAATTGTTCATAAAACATATGTGAAACATGAAGTCCACAAACAGTGTCCAAAAATAGCCCAAAGGGCTGCTAATGCATGGTATGAAACTTATGCATGGAAATCAAGTATTCATTGCTCCCATCTTTTGAAAATGCTAAAAGTGCCAGGTTGATACAGAAAATATATGATCTCTGCATTATAGAGCTCCAATGTGCTTGTGAAAAGGGTTAAACCCAGCCAGACACACTGTATGTTTCCACATTTACCGTATTACCAAAAGTATTGGGATGCCTGCCCTCACACACACACATGAACTTAAATGGCGTCTTAGTCCCTAGGGTTTAATATTGAGTTGGTCCACCTTTTGCAGCTATAACAGCTTCAACTCTTCTGGGAAGGCTGTCCACAAGGTTTAGGAGTGTGTCTATGGGAATGTTTGACCGTTCTTCCCAAAGCGCATTTGTGAGGTCAGACACTGATGTGGATGAGAAGGCCTGGCTCTCAGTCTCCACTCTAATTCACCACAAAGGTGTTCTATCGGGTTTAGGACTCTGTGCAGGCCAAGTTCCTCCACCCCAAACTCGCTTGTCTTTATGGACCTTGCTTTGTGCACTGGTGCGCAGTCATGTTGGAACAGGAAGGGGCCACCCCCAAACTGTTCTCACAAAGTTGGGAGCATAACATTTTCCAAACTGATGCCTTAGGAGTTCCCTTCACTGGAACTAAGGGGCCAAACCCTACCCCTGAAAAAAAAACCCCACACCATAATCCCCTCTCCACCAATGATTTGGATCAGAGCACAAAGCAAGATCTATAAAGACATAGATGAGCGAGGGTGGGCTCAATATTGAACCCTACAGACCAAGACTGGGGTGCCATTAAAGTTCATGTGCGTGTAAAGGCAGGCGTGCCAATACTTTTGGTAATATGGTGTATTTCTCCTGGAATACAGCAAATATCCTATAATGCACAGCTCACCTCATGTGTAATAGGAGAAGAAGACGACCAACATAGGGTGATAACGCTAAAATATCATATAGCATTTGTGCATTGAAGTCAAACCTTTGGTGCTCCCAACTTTCGAAACCACCAGAAGTGCCAGCTTCCTACCAAAAATATATGATATGCTGCATTATTTAACCTGGACAGTTAGGTATTTCTAACTTCTGATCACGAAAGGGTAAAGGTAGATCTAAAGCCAAAACTTGGATTGTCCATTTCTTTCTGTTTCGCAACATGTTTACTAGGGCACAGACAGCAATATAAACCCAACAGAGGATCTAACTCATGGGTGCTCAACCTGTGGCCCTCCAGCTGTTGCAAAACTACAAGTCCTATGAATCATTGCTAGCCACTGTCAAATACTGTCACTGTCAGCTTCACTGCTACATACAAATGGGGCTAGTGGAGGAACTGCCCTTACTACATCTAATCAGATTGACAGCTCATACTGTACATCTGTCGCTTTATGAGATAAACTCTTATTTCCAAACAAGTTAAGAAAATCCCATATACACTCCTTTGTTTGATTTAACTGGGCTGGTATTTATCAGATTTGCCTGAAATGAAAGCAAAATAGTTTTTTCATCTAGTTACTGTTTGTGAAATCTTGCCTGACATCCCTAGTTGTTACTAAAAGGATGTTGGACACAAATTGTAAACTTCATAAGCCATGTTCAGTCAGCACCACAGTTCTTTTGTTTTAAATGAGTTTCCCTTTAAAGGAGAAGAGTTCAGACTCAAAACTAACAAGGACATGAGCTCATAAGGACTTCCTAATCTGAACAGTGTAAGGAAATAGTGATAAATTATGTAAACATGCAGACTACATGGAAGTTCATGGAGGATAATGTATATCTTAAACCCATTAACAGGAATCTTTCTTTTTTTTCATCTATTTCCTTAAGAATATCCCTTTTTATCTATTTTCCATGTGGTAGTGTGAAATTATTTTGAAGTTGATGCTGTTTCCGACAATACAGATTGGTGTTTCACGCTTCTATTGACAGTTTAGTTTATTTTCTAGTTCATGTAAATTAATCTTATTTGAACCACATTTTTCTATTTTTTTTTTCTTTCAACGAATTCCCTTGAAGTAAAATTAGGCATCAATCTCTTAGCTATTTTTTCACAGGTTTTGAACAAGATTTTCTTTGAATTTGAAGGGTATTTTGTCCCGACTGCATGTTTTAAGTCTTTCTATAGATGTTTGATAGAATTCAGATCAGGGCTCATGGAAGACCTTTTGGTTTTGGTTTTGTTTTTTTTTGGGTGCATTTAGGTATGTGTATTGCGTCATTATCTTGTTGGAGGACCCATCACTTGCAACTGGGAGTGAGCTTCCTGACACCGAGCAGTACAATTAGATCCTAAATTATTTGATAATTTGGAGATTTTATTGTGCCCTACAAAGATTCAAGGCATTCCCATAATATAACCAAGCCACCTTTTCCAGCAGGTATCCTGTTTTTATTTGAAAGCTTTGGTTTTTTTTTTGTATGTGAGCATAAAGCTGATGTGACTTGCCAAAAAGCTCCAGTTTTGTCTCATCTGTCCAAAGAACATTCTTCCAGAAGCATTGTGGCTTGTCAATGTTTTTTGCAAATTCTGGTCTGGATTTTTTGTGTGTGTGATCAGAGACTTGTGATGTAGGTTAGATCAGACACTTATTTACTTTGACCGTGGAGTTTAGCTTGTATCTTTTTAGACGTTGTCCTTGGCTTTTTGTCTACCATTCACACTTTACTTTTGTTCAACCTGGGGTCAATGGTCCTCTTGCTGACACATCAAGCAAAGTTGGCTACACTAACAAAGACCGTAAAGCTAATATTTGCAACTGTTGCTTCTGGAACATCAAGTTGCTTGTAGATGATCGTATAGCCTTTACCTCTGACATGCTGGGCTATAATTTTCAATCTGATCTTCTCAGACAACTCTCCATTGCTTTCTCTGGTCTGTGTTCCGTATGATGAATACAATGATACTAAACAGACCACTTTTCTTTATTTAAATAGGCTGACTGATTACAAGATTTAAGACTTGAGGCAAATGACATAAAAGTTTCTAATATCACTGAACCAAATATAACCTTTTTAGAGGTACCAACAAATCTGTCCATGCCATTTTGGAATAGCTTTCTAGAATAAGCAATCATTTTTCTTTTCACACATTCTTTGCTTTACTCTGATATACCAAATGCATGCCGATTTACGTGAAATTATTGTTTTTTATGTAATCACTTTTCATAAATAATAAATACTTACTTATTTCAATGAGCTTGCAATCTTCCAGCATTTTTTTTAGGTTTGTATAGTTAAAGTGGTTGTAAATGCTGAAGTTTTTTTTTACCTTCATGGATTATATCCATGAAGGTAAAAAGTCTCTGTGTGCTGCTCCCACCAAAGCCCCCCTAATATTCACTTGAGCCACCTCTCGATCCAGCGATGTGCACGAGATACTCGGCTGTCCCGGGTGTCTCTCTCCTCATTGTCAATTACAGCCAGTGAGCCAATGAGGAGGAGAGCGGGGGGGGGGGGAGCCAGGCCGGCAGGGGACCCGAGAAGAGGAGGATCGGGGCTGCTCTGCAAAACCACTGCACAGAGCATGTAAGTATAACATATTTATTTTATTTTTGTAATTCAAACTTTTAATGTCGGTTTAATAGACTTGTCCATCAAGTTCAACCAAAGTTAATATAATTACTTTTTGATTGGTCATTTACAAGTACATTGCTAGCCATTCATTATTTTCACTTTTTATTATCAGGTTATTTAGCCTAATATTCATACTGTAAGAAAAGAAAAATCTGTATTTATGTACAGTTGCAATAAAAAGTATGTGAACCCTTTTGGAATGATATGGATTTCTGCACAAATTGGTCATAAAATGTGATCTGATCTTCATCTAAGTCACAACAATAGACAATCACTGTCTGCTTAAACTAATAACGCACAAAGAATTAAATGTTACCATGTTTTTATCGAACACACCATGTAAACATTCACAGTGCAGGTAGAAAAAGTATGTGAACCCCTAGACTAATGAGATCTCCAAGAGCTAATTGGAGTGAGATTGGAGGTGTTGGTTACAGCTGCCCTGCCCTATAAAAAACACACACCAGTTCTGGGTTTGCTTTTCACAAGATGCATTGCCTGATGTGAATGATGCCTCGCATAAAAGAGCTCTCAGAAGACCTATGATTAAGAATTGTTGACTTGCATAAAGCTGGAAAGGGTTAAAAAAATATCTCCAAAAGCCTTGCTGTTCATCAGTCCACAGTAAGACAAATTGTCTATGAATGAAGAAAGTTCAGCACTGCTGTTACTCTCCCTAGGAGTGGGCGTCCTGTAAAGATGACTGCAAGAGCACAGTGCAGACTGCTCAATGAGGTGAAGAAGAATCCTAGAGTATCAGCTAAAGACTTACAAAAGTCTCTGGCATATGCTAACATCCCTGTTAGCGAATCTACGATATGTAAAACACTAAACAAGAATGGATTTCATGGGAGGATACCACAGAGGAAGCCACTGCTGCCCAAAAAAAACATTGCTGCACGTTTAGTTTGCACAAGAGCACCTGGATGTTCCACAGCAGTACTGGCAAAATATTCTGTGGACAGATGAAACCAAAGTTGAGTTGTTTAGAAGAAACACACAACACTATGTGTGGAGAAAAAGAGGCACAGCACACAACATCAAAACCTCATCCCAACTGTGAAGTATGGTGGTGGGGGCATCATGGTTTGGGGCTGCTTTGCTGCGTCAGGGCCTGGACGGATTGCTATCATCGAAGGTAGAATGAATTCCCAAGTTTATCAAGACATTTTGCAGGAGAATTTAAGGCCATCTGTCCACCAGCTGAAACTCAACAGAAGATGGGTGTTGCAACAGGACAACGACCCAAAGCATAGAAGTAAATCGACAACAGAATGGCTTAAACAGAAGAAAATACGCTTTCTGGAGTGGCCCAGTCAGAGTCCTGACCTCAACCCGATTGAGATGCTGTGGCATGACCTCAAGAAAGTGATTCACACCAGACATCCCAAGAATATTTCTGAACTGAAACAGTTCTGTAAAGAGGAATGGTCAAGAATTACTCCTGACCATTGTGCACGTCTGATCTGCAACTACAGGAAGCGTTTGGTTGAAGTTATTGCTGCCAAAGGAGGTTCAACCATTTATTAAATCCAAGGGCTCACATACTTTTTCCACCTGCACTGTGAATGTTTACATGGTGTGTTCAATAAAAACTTGGTAACATTTAATTCTTTAAATTCTTCAGACTGTGATTGTCTATTGTTGTAAATTAGATGAAGATCAGATCACATTTTATGACCAATTTGTGCAGAAATCCATATCATTCCAAATGGGTTCACATACTTTTTATTGCAACTGTATGTATGTATGTATGTATGTATGTACAATGTCTTTATGCAGGACATGGCCACAATATATGTAAAAGACAGATATGGCGTTCCTGTTTATTATGGATGACATGTGGCCTTAAGTGATGGGCTTCCCATGATTCAGTCAGGTATTGTTTACCAGTCAGCCAGTACTGGACATTGGGTATAGTGGTTAACTTAAAGTAGATGTAAACCCAGTCGCTAAACTCTCATGGTAGTATAATTTGAAAAGTTGTATTTACTATAATTTCATTAAATGAAAGGTGTAAACAGCAAGCGCATACTAGAAAGATAAAAAATACTTCATTTTAAAAGAGCATATATCCAAGGTTTAGGTCTGTTCTCCAATATTTAGACTGGGAGGAAATATTGTCATTAAAGAATACAGAACAGAAATGGGAATTCAAACATCCTGCAAAATATATTCCCATGGGCAATACCTTTAAAAGGCTAAAAATAAAACCTATGTGGCTCACGGGCAAAGTTAAAAAAAAAGCTGTAAATAATGAAGGAACACTATTATCATTTAAAGAAGCTAACAGATTATGTAAAAGGGAAATCAAGCCTGCAAAAATCCAAAACAAATGACAAGTTGCAAAAGGGAGTAGGAGAAATCCTCAAAAAATATTTATATTAATAGTAAAAAAAAAAAAAGTCAGGTCTGAGAATTTAGGTCCTTTACAGGATAATTTAGAGTTGATAACTAGAGACAAATAGAAGGCAAATTTAGTAAATACTTTCTTCATCTCTGTGTATACAAAGGAAAATTGGAGATCCTCATATTGGGGATAGTATAGACATAGCTCCAAATGATCCACATAGGCTCAACCAGCAACCAGTTTAACATAGTGAAAAATTGACTCAACCTTTCTGTTGTGTGTCTCTGTGTGCCACACGATGCATAGAGAAGAGAAAGAGCAGCAAAGAATTGTCTGAGGATTTGAGAACAAAAATTGTTGAAAAGCATGGACAATCTCAAGGTTACATCCAAAGTCCATCTCCAGAGATCTTATTGTTCCTGTGTCCACTGTGCGCAACATTGTGAAGAAGTTTACAGCCCATGGCACGATCGCTAATCTCCCTGGGCATGAACGAAATAGAAAAATTGACCAAAGATTTAGCCCAAACTTACCTGAGGAAACCAAAATCTTTTTGTAAGAATGTGCTGTAGGCAGACGAAACAAAATTACAGCTTTTTGATAAAGCCCATTCTACTGTTTTCAGAAAAAGAAATGAGGCCTTTAAAGAAAAGAATACAGTCCCTACAGTCAAACATGGTGGAGGTTCACTGATGTTTTGGGGTTGCTTTGCTGCTTCAGGCACTGTATGTCTTGACTGTGTGCATGGCATTATCAAATCTGAAGACTACCAAAGAATTCTGAGGTGCAAGTGTCAGAAAGATGGGTCTCTATCAGAAGTCTTGGGTCTTACAGCAGGTCAATGACCCAAAGCACACGTCAAAAAGCACCCAAAAATAGTTTAAGACAAAGAGAGTACTGAACTGGCCAGCAGTGAGTTCAGATCTAAATTCCATAGGGCAGCTGTGGAAAGATCTCAAAATAGTAGTTGGGAAATAGAACCTTTCCAATCTGAGAGGCCTGGAGCAGTTGGCGAAGAAGAAGAGTGGTCCAAAATTCCAGTAGAGAGGTGTAAGAAACTCATTGATGGTTACAGAAAGCAATTGATTTCAGTTAATTCTTCCAAGGGGTGTGCTAACAGATATTAAATTGAGGGTGCCAATAATTTTGCCCAGTCCATTTTGTGGAGTTTTGTGCGGAATGTGTCAAATTTGGCTTTTTGTTTCTCCACTTTTTAGTGTCATACAATACAAAAAACAAATAAACATGAGAATGCCTAAACATTTGTAATTGCAACAGTTTTCTGGGCAAAGTGGTGCATTATCTGACAGAAATGCAGGGGTGCCAATATTTTTGACCATGACTGTATGTGCGGGCCGGCTGCAGTGCATTTTCAAAAAAGAGTCCTGTACGATTTTCAGTCCAGTTCAAGTGCGATTTCAAGTGTCATACACTTTAAAAATTTGCACCTGAACCTGTGAATGAAACCGCACAGGATTCCTTTGAAAAAACATAATGAAACCAAGCCTAAAAGTGCTTGCATACATGAAATCTGAACAAAGCACCTCCTTCTATACTGTGTACTTGACTCTATCCAAAGCTCTGTGTGTGATTTCTCTCTGCTAACTTGTTCTTCTGTTATCTGCATGAGTTACTTCTGACAGCTTTTCCGACACCAAGTAAGAAAAAGTGGTGGGGGAGAGAGCTCCAGCACACAGCCTGTGATTGACAGCCAAACGTTGTGCATGTTCTCCATGTAGTATGAGGAGGGGTGTGTCCCTTCCCTCCAATCAGGGCTTGGAGTTCTTCCCCCTGAGCTGTGTAGTGTGTGAATTCAGATCCACACCCCTTGCTTTGTGCTGCTGAGAGATGTTGACAGATTCAATGTTAACCCCCTGTGTTGTAGAAGGATGTACAGGACACATGGCTGCAGATAATTACGTAGGTACAATTTATGTAGAAGGATATGTTTAATCTCTGTGTATCATCTGAGGCTAGTCACAATGCTTTAGCAAACTCTCGGGACCCATTTACATCGGAAACCACGCATATCTGCATGTACATTGATCCACATAAGAGGCGCCTTTTTTACGTGTGCTTGTGGTGTGTTTTCCCTAAGCTTTTTTAGGGGCTTATCTGCTTGCATTTCCATTGAGACCACTTTCTTTCTCTTTGAGCTTTTATGTGTACTGCAATGTGTTGTGTTTACATTAATTGTTTGCCTTGTGAAAAAAATGGAGCTTGCTGTACTTTTTTTTTTTTTTTCACTGCACTGCAATTGTTTGAACTGTACCCCATGAAGAAAATTGAGTTTGAAATCTTTTCAAATGTATTAAAATAAAAAATGAAAAGATCATATGTACATAAGTATTCACAGCCTTTGTCATGACTCTCGAAATTGAGCTCAGGTACATCCCGGTTTCCACTTGAGATTTTTCTACAAGTTGATTGGAGTCCACCTGTGGTAAATTCAGTTGATTGGACATAATTTCGAAAGGCACACGCCTGTCTATATAAGGACCCACAGTTAACAGTGCATGTCAGAGCAAAAACCAAGCCATGAAGTCCAAGGAATTGTCTGTAGACCTCAGAGACAGGATTATATTGAGGCACAGATCTGGGGAATGGTACAGAAAAATTTCTGCAGCATTATAAGTCCCAATGAGCACAGTGGCCTCCATCATCCATAAATGAAAGAAGTTTGGAACTTCCAGGACTCTTCCTAGAGCATGCTACCCAGGCCAAACTGAGAGGTCGGGGGAGAAGGGCCTTGAGGCAGGGAGGTGACAAAGAACCAGATGGTCACTCTGACAGAGCTCCAGCGTTTCTCTGTGGAGAGAGGAGAACTTTCCAGAAGAACAATCATCTCTGCATCACTCCACCAATCAGGCCTGTATGGTAGAGTGGTCAGACGGAAGCCACTCCTCAGTAAAATACACATGACAGCCTGCCTGCCTACCTGGTGTTTGCCAAAAGCCACCTGAAGGACTCAGACCATAAAAAACTAAATTCTTTGGTCTGATGAAACAAAGATTGAACTCTTTGGCCTGAATTGCAAGCATCATGTCTGGAGGAAACCAGGCACCGCTCATCACCTGGCCAATACAATCCCTACAGTGAAGCATGGTGGTGGAAGCATCATGCTGTGGGGATGTTTTTTAGCTGGAGCAACTAGGAGACTAGTCAGGATTGAGGGAAAGATGAATGCAGCAATGTACAGAGACCTCCTTGATGAAAACCTGTTCCAGAGAGTTCTGGACCTCAGACTGGGGCGAAGGTGCATCTTCCAACAGGACAATGAACCTAAGCACACAGCCAAGATAACAAAGAAGTGGCTATGGGACAACTCTGTGAATGTTCTTGAGTGGCCCAGCACCGATCCTCCCCATCCAACCTGATCCAAGATGGAGCTTGAGAGGTCCAGCAAAGAAGAATAGGAAAAACTGCCCAAAAATAGGTATGCCAAGCTTGTAGCATCATACCCAACGACTTCAGGCTGTAATTGGTGCCAAGGGTGCTTCAACACAGTATTGAGCAAAGGCTGTGAATACTTATGTACATGTGACTTTTTTTTTCTTAGTTTTTTTTTTTTTTTTTCTTAATACATTTGCAAAGATTTCAAACAAACTTCTTTCACGTTGTCATTATGGGGTATTGTTTGTAGAATTTTGAATTTAATCTATTTTGGAATAAGGCTGCAAAATAACAAAATGGGAAAAGTGAAGCGCTGTGAATACTTTCCAGATGCACTGTACTGTAAGTTGTGAAGCTATGTGTTGCTGAGATATAAAGTGACACACAGGATTCCTTCACAGTGGTTCCAGACCTTCATTTTCACACACAAGTGTACAGGATTGACATTTTCCAGCTTCGTTTTCCAAGCAGTTTATAGAATGGTCTTTTGTTGGTTTAGCAAACTTCCAGAGTGTCGGGACTGGAGTAAGGCACTAGAGCACTGTACACTATCTTCATATAATTTACTTATATTTTCGATGTGCTGTGTATGTGTGGTACACGCCGACTACCAGCTAACTGTTCACAAAGGGGAACGTCAAAGAGTAAATGTGAATCTGGTGTATGAGAGTGGTGACCCTCACATTATAGATAAAGGAATATCTATTGGCTGGGGCATCCCCTGCTTTCATGCATCGAGAGACTCCATTTTAATAAAAAAAGAGGAGGAAGTAAAAATATCAAGAATGACACTAAAAAGAGGGAAAGAGGGGGAGGGGGAGATGAGAAGGTAATTTTCTATAGTTTCCATTAAATTGTTAATGCTTAGTGTATATTGGTCCTTTTTGTGGTTTTTATGTGGTGAGACGATTGGGGGAGAAGGCTATATATGAATGTGTGCCAGATAGTGGCTTCTTGGCCTCTGGTTATTAACACCGGGATGAGAAATGAATCAAACCAGACCCCCATCCACAAGCTAGTCCATATGTCTCAAAGGTGGAAACATTCCTTGTGTTTTGATTTCTTGTTTTTACTAAATTCATGTCCATGTCTTGGTCTGCTGATGTTCCCAGCAGGTCTTTCACTGTTTATTTTGAAATCCTCTCCCACTGGGTGGTGAACCACTCACTGAAAAAGAAAAAAACACCTTATCCACATGTTTTTAGTACTAGACATCACTAATTCGGTAGCAAAACCATTGCAAAGCTAGACATGTCATGTTTATCATGTGAAAATGTAAGCAGTGTATGAATAGCTTACAAACTGGCTAATGGCTATGACAAAAGTAATTACAAAGCAGTAATAATGTTTTATTCTACAGTGTAATGATGTTACTGCACTGGCAGAGACCATTGTACTGTATGCTTTGTACTGTCTCCCAGGCTTTCCCCATAGCATTCTATGGAACAGAGATTAACTTGACCCTGGAGAGAGACTACCAAGTCCAACAACCAGCCTGGCCATCTGTCAGCCTGTTCTGTGAGGATTGCTTGTTAAAGCAGTGTTGTAAGAGGTTTAGTAACATATAACAACCAGACATTTGTCCCTCACCAGTTTGAGGAAGGGCGGGGGAGGGGGGGGGGGGGTGACCTCAGTAGTATCTTTATAATGTGCTTAATGTGAATCTGATCGTTTCCTTTTAAGCGAATTCAGTAACAACTTTATCATTTCTTTTTAAATAAATGATTACGTTATGTTCTGGGCTGCAGAAAGAAAATATGTGATAATGCAGCAGAGCTGAAAGCAAGCATCAAATAGCATTGTGGAAAATAAATCAGAAGTATTACTTTTAATATTTAGCAGTAAGTAATAGTACATAATTGATGATGCTGAATAGGTCTTGTTGAACACAGAAAATGCCAGAGCACAAAGGGTTCTTAGAGAACGCTACCTATCCCTGCTTCTCTCAGCCTCACAATACCCCCACCTAAAGAATGTTCCTTGCATTGCTGCAGTGTTCATTTTCTTTGTGAATTGGTTGTGGAAGTGACTGTGCAAGCTGTTCAGTGTTCAGCAGCCCTCATGCCTGGTACTCATAAAAACATCACTGTGCACTTCCACTTTGAAAGGCCCTTTTATGTTACTTTGCTGAAGTCCCTTTCCAATGGTTAAATACCTTGACCTGGAAGCTGCAGCCTGGCCTTCCAACATAGCTAGATTTTAATGAGGTGTGTATCTATGTCTCTTGGTTACAGATTCTCTCCCATTTTTTCAGAACTCTTCCTTTTAAAGATCTAAAATGCGGATCGTTTTATAGTAAGCAATGTGGCATATATAACATTAAGGAACATAGCTAATGGCAGTCTGCATGATGTTCGGTAAAAAAACCTCTATAGGCTGGATCCAGCTGCCCGCATGCTAAATGTTCCATGTTAGAGTGCGGGCAGCTGTCAGTTTTTACCAGTAGTGAGCTGCTTGGGGTAACAAAGTGACACTTTACGTATGTCTCCACACAGTGGTGCCGTGTACTGCTGTGTGTTGACATGTGGTGCTTCCCTGTATGTTGCGGTAAAATGCTACATGTTTTCATTTTACCGCAGCTCACCACACCTCCCATCTGTGTTGCAGTTACAGTAGTTTTCTATGTGCCCCAGCAGTGACTAGCTTTTAAACAGTGCAGAAAACCACCAGTCACTGCACTGTGTAAACAAGACCTTACTGAGCACAGACTGCTTGATATTTTTTTCAGCAAAAATATATAGTAGGTTTCAAGCAAGAATACCCACTTTTCACATATCTAAACCCTAGGACAAAAATGTAATCTATTGCAGCTTACCATTCCTTAGATTAGGTGGCTGAATCCCTTTTATTTTTACCTGATAATCCTGCCAGTAACATCTTGCTGAATTGTATCTATGGATAAGCACCTCTAAAAGATCTTTAAAGCTGAACTCCGGGAAGAAGAAAACCCCCCCACCCCCCTGTATTGGGGCTCACACCACACTGCAAGGATGAAATGCTAACTTATACCTAGGGTACCAGTAAAAACGTCTTTTACTTTCCTAATGCCTTGCTTCTGCAGAAATTCTCTAAGCCATCCTACTGGCCCCTACAGGCTTTTTCCTTAAGGTGCTCCAGAGGTTGCAAGCACTCTGATGTCATCAAATACAATGCGGAGTTAATAGCATGCTTGTAAGTTACAAAATGTAACTGGCCATAACACTATATAATTTAGAAATATTTCCATTACATGGACTATGCTGCTGTCTTAGGCCCCTTTCACATGACAAGCCTGCTCGGATCCACCTGTCCGTTTTTCAGGCGGGTCCGAGCAGACCATCCATTGACTCCTATGGGGAAACAGATGTCAGTGGAGATGTGTCTGCTGACACCCGTCTGCCATCCGATCCGCTAAAATCAGACGTATGGCGATACGTTCGCCATTCGTCTTGGCGGATCAGCTGAGATCTGTTGAAAACAGACATGCTGTCAATTTTCGTCCGATCTCTCCATAGGAATCAGTGGCACTCTGACAGGCCCCTCCCCGCTCAGTGAGCAGAGACGGACCTGTCATCCGCTGGCTCAGCAGAGATCAACGGAGAGATCTCCTGCTGAGCTGGCGGACTCCGCTGAGTGGATCTGCCTCGTTTGAATGAGGCCTTATACCTAGTAGTGATCAAACATAAAACTGTAAAATCTATATTTTGTTAAATGAATCCAGCAAGAGTCAAACTTTTTCTACGGTATTTTCTACGGCACTTCATAACGTCTAAAACAAAGAAATATACCAGCAAATATCCTTGTGTTATGATAAAGAGTAACAAAATGTGCATTTACAATTTTATTTTATTTTTAGGAACCTGGAAAGCATTGCACCAGTGATCAGGAGATTTCTGGTACCATGCAGGACTCCTACAGACTGTCATGCCCTGTACACATGACCGGTTTTTCCATCGGAATAATTTCTGAAGGTTTTTCTGATGGAGTTCCGACGGAATTCCGCTCAAGCTGTCTTGCAAACACACGGTCCACCAAATTCTGACCGTCCAGAACGCCGTGACGTACAACACGTACGACGGGACTAGAAAACGGAAGTTCAGTAGCCAGTAGCCAATAGCTTCCATTTAGTACTTGCTTCAGAGCATGCGTTGTTTTTGGTACGTCGGAACAGCATACAGACGAGCGTTTTTTTCCCCGATAGGAATTGGTTCCGTCTGAAATATTTACAACAAGTTCTCTTTCTAGGTCCGTCAGAATTTTCGACTTAAAACGTTCGATGAGGTATACACACGATCGGAATATACGATGAAAAGCTCCCGTCGGACATTCCGCTCGTGTGTACACAGTACCAGTGTAAGCATTGTATAGGCAGGCAGTTTCACACTGACAGGGAAGTATCAATGAACTACCTCAGCGCTCAACAGCACTGTGGTAGTTCATTGAGTACTACAAGCCGACATCCACGAAGTATGTTGGTACTTGTAGTCGATTCATTCACAGAGCTCTGCTGCAACACAGGGGGCTCAGATCACTGAGCTGCTGCTAAAAATGGGTGGAACATGTAATATGTTCCCAAAGGTGAACTTATCCTTTCAAATTTTAGTTAAGGTAAGAAACTGAAGAGAAAAATGGACTCCACTGAGAAACAGATGTGAAATCTCAGCAAAACTCATGCAAACACTTCACATAAGTTTATTTGTGCCGTACAGTGCAGTTATTGTACCTCATGAGCACTTCAGCCATGCTAGTTTATAGAAATTGGGTAAGATTTGTACCCATTTATTGTCAGATCCAGTATATGATGTATTGCAATTTGATGCTGTTGCTTAACTCTAGAAAATTACATCCTGCAAAAATGTACACCGCTCTTTGTCAAACATATGTAGTTAGCGTTTTAACATATACTTTTACGAGCTGAACATAGCATTGAATGTGCAACAAATCATAATGATGCTGATAAAATTTGAGAAGGTTACAGTGATTCCCATCAAGCATATTGGGTATAATAGTGGTATGTAAAATGACTTTTTCTGAGCGAGAACAGCCTCTTAGGAGATTACACATAACTAATTATGTTATGATCTTTAAGCAGTTTGGTCTGCCAGCGACCTGGCAATTGGAGCCTGTCACTGAAACTCTGGGTATGCTCAAGGTGAATAGTGAATTGATTCACTTCAAATTATTCTACAAACTAGCTTCCTATGCACATTTCTCATCTTGGGACTAAAAACCCTTGTGTCTAAATTTCTCTTTTAAACCTGGGCATGGGGTACTTGCCTTGCTAGCCAGTTAATGGATGTGACCTAAGCTGGAATTTTCGTAGGATATTTTGTCCCAGAAAGGGCTTCTTTTCATGCTTGTTATATTTCCCACATTGGTACAGGCTGACAAAAGTACCAGCTAGTGTGAAATTTCACAGCTTGATGCTGTGGTCCTATCTATACAGCTGTCAACCTTTTCTGTATGTGTTTATCCTCACAGTATATGGTGTTTCGTGCTTTGAAGGGGTTTCTTTTCTGTCACAACAAAGACAGTGTTTTTTAACATATTGCACAAGGTTTTTAAGCAAGTTTTAAAGGCCGGAGCTTTGTTTTATATCCTTAACCAGGGTGCCCTACTGTAGCAACGTCACACGTGGTAACGTTTAGCAGCTCTTTCACAGCTGAAGTGTTTCAAACACTAATGAATGAAAGCCTGCTCATGTAATGCAGAAAAACTTGAAGGCGTGCTTTATTGAATGGGGTAGTGTAACAGCCTGGGAAAGGAAGAGGGTTATAAATTCTGTCACTTAGCCACCCAGACAAAATGAAGCCATGTGGAAAATTAAATCTATTTAAAGTATGAAGACTTTTATAATCTGGTTTAGCTAGTGGTGAAGGAGATTATTTTTTTTTTCTATTTAGGTAAATGTGTTTTTCCTAGGTTTCTCATTGTGTACATCGTGATTAAAAAAATTAAAAACTAAACTACCAGCCTGGTATCCTGATGGGCAGGCTCGCATTCCAGTGAAGGACCCACTGACCATTTTACAATGTAGAATCCATGACCACATCTTAGCGTTTACACCTAGTAAAAAGTAATTCTACTCTATTTGTAATTAAAACGTCTGCTTGGCTGATTTTATCATATTCCCTAAATTATAGGAAATATACTTAAAGGTACAACTACAGTGTTTTTTAATTAATTTTTCTTAACATTTCAGAATTTACTAGAGGAAGGAACTGCTGAATGGTTGCATTATATATATATATATATATATATATATACACAACTGCTTCAGGACAAAACACACTATTAAACATACTATATTAGATTGTATACACTTTGCTATCTGTCTAGGTAATAATCAATGCCTAGATCCCTGTTAGGCAATCAAGCACACTTTAGGATATTGGGCAAATTACTCATTGTATAGTAGATATATCATATGGGTTATGGTAGCCAAGATGGAAGGAGCAGTCCCTTCTGTAAAGTTCATTTTAACAAACAGATGTAATTTGCGTTCACTTATCGTTATAAGAATAAGAATATCTATAGTGGTTGTTAAGTTGTATAGCCAACTGTATGTAAAGGAAGGATCAAATGGATTACAAAAGCATTGTTTTGGCACAGAAGGAAACATTATATTCGAATCCCAATGAGTTCAGAAAACGGATACAAAAGATATTACCTACAGTTTCAGTTTTGACATCAGAATGAGGTTTTCATGTCAGTCTTGTTTTTTTCCTGTTTGGTGTTAAGAACAAGTATTTATTTAGAAAATTGACAGATGTTTGAAGATTAAAATGCATATCAACATTAGTTGTGTTGCTTGCATGACCAGTTTTCAGTTTATCTGTCCTTTGATTTTGCTATAAAAACCTCAGTCATGAGTCATTAAAGGCTTTAAATATAGAGCATAGCAGTTTTTTTCATAAACCGATGTATTCGCACAAAACACCAGTTCCAGTTTGAGCCACCTTCAGTTTCTTTTGCTGTTATTGATCCAATGTCTATAATCGTTTAGTAAATACACCAGTCATGGTCCATTGTGTAAAAATTTACAAGACCTTTTTAATACATTTTGACATGCATCTGCACCTGCATCTCCAATCTTGTTCTCCATTGCTGTGTTTCTTAGGAAGCATTGTGTAACATCAAGGCTTTCCAAAAAATCAAGTTAGAAGTTGAGGAACTATAACTCCTACCTTTTTAAATGCTGCTGCCCTCCATTGTGCTGTATACATGGCTCCTTTGTGTGATGTAGGTAGTAGGAGACTGTCTTCCCCTCTGACAACACTCTGACAACACCAAGATCAGTGGGTGCAGGTGGGTGATGTCACTGCTCTAGGGAATTCCACCCTGTTATCAGCCCTGCACATTACACAGAGAGACTGGAGCTTTGCAGTCAAATGACAGCATGGAAAATCAAAAGAAAAGTATTTGCATTTTGATATGTGCTTTATTGTATGCAGCACAGATGGGGGGGGGGGGGGGGGGGGATTTGAAAGTGGCAGTATTTAAATGGTAGGAGTTATTTTACCTAAAACTTCTGTAAGTGATTTTCTTTTATTTTGAAAATATTGATTCTATGTATGATTTGTTATTTTTCATTACTTATGAAGGATCTAGGACAGTGATGGAACCTTGGCACCCCAGATATTTGGAACTACATTTCCTGTGATGCTCATGCCCTCTGCAGTGTAGTTGAGCATCATGGGAAATGTAGTTCCAAAACATCTGGGGTGCCAAGGTTCGCCACTGATCTAGGACCTGCTTCACAATGACTTTGTTTTACTGCTTTTCCAATCTACGATAAACCATGCCCTCCCTTTGTTGTGGACATCTTGTGTTAAAGGGTAACTTCACTTTTGTGGGGAAAAAATAGCAAATGAAAAAAATATATATACCATATTCAATTGCTACACAAGTCATATTGTAGTTGAACGTTTTTAAAAAAAATTACTTTTTTGTTTTTGATCTGCAGGGCTGTAATTTTCTATAAAATGCAATGCAATATGGCAACCTGGAGGCATTCCATACACAGATGGTGTACAGAACGCCCCCCAGATATGTCATTCCCTGCTTGTTTCATTGGCTTACTGATTTTCTTCACTAAGATACAAGTCAGATTTTGGGCATCCTCTGCAAAAAAAATTTAATTTTTGGTGATATACTCCCAAAGGAAAATCACATCTAAAGGAATGCAGACCCTGACACTTTCCTCGTTAGAACCCTGCAAGCGCAGCAGCTAATTGATAATTATACAGTCACTCCTTAGATTCATTTTGCACATGCACACAGTCAAACAGCTATTTCTTCAGAATAACAAAAGGTTGGAATCTGCAACAAAGTTTATTAAAATCCTTGCAAAGTACATAGATCACCAGGAGGCAATGTTTTTTTTTTTTTTTTCTCAAAAGTGGAGTTATTCTTTAAGAAAAGAGTGATTGCAGTGAAACTTGAGCATCACTTCAAGCAAGCAGTGTTGATGTATAAGGGATGAAACACAAGTGAGGTTCAGATTCTCAGAGCACTTTCAGATTTTTACAATGTTTGGTGGACATTTCTTTAATCATTGAACCATTTTCTGTTTCCTCCTTAAAAAAGGCAGTGATTTTATTGCACACAAACCGCAGTCAGATTTAACTTTTGAGGGTGGGGGAGAGAGAGAGTCAGTTAATTTAGTAGGGCTATAGTCTGGAAGATTATGGACAGATCTCATTGACCGTCCATTCTTCATTTAAAACACAGTTGTGCTCAAAAGTTTACATACCCTGGCAGAATTTATGATTTCTTGGTCATTTTTCAGAGAATATAAATGATAATACAAAAACTTTTCTTTCACTCATGGTTAGTGTTTGGCTGAAGCTATTTATTATCAATCAACTATGTTTACTCTTTTTAAATCATAATCACAACAGAAACTACCCAAATGACCCTGATCTAAAGTTTACATACCCCAGTTCTTAATACCGTGTATTGCCCCCTTTAACATCAATGACAGCTTGAAGTCTTTTGTGGTATTTGTGGATGAGGCTCCTTATCTTCTCAGATGGTAAAGCTGTCCATTCCCCTTGGCAAAAAGCCTCCAGTTCCTGTAAATTCTTGGGCTGTCTTGTGTGAACTGCACATTTGAGATCTCCTCGGACGGGCTCAATGATATTGAGGTCAGGAGACTGAGATGGCCACTCCTGAACCTTCACTTTATTCTGCTGTAGCCAATGACAGGTCGACTTGGCCTTGTGTTTTGGATCATTGTCATGTTGGAATGTCCAAGTATGTCCCATGCGCAGCTTCCTAGCTAATGAATGCAAATGTTCCTCCAGTATTTTTTGATAATATACTGCATTCATCCTGCCATCAATTTTGACCAAATTTCCTATGCCTTTTGTAGCTCACACATCCCCAAAACATCAGCGATCCACCTCCATGTTTCACAGTAGGAATGGTGTACCTTTCATCATAGGCCTTGTTGACTCCTCTCCAAATGTGGTGTTTATGGTTGTGGCCAAAAAGCTCAATTTTGGTCTCATCACTCCAAATTACTTTGTGCCAGAAGGTTTGAGGCTTGTCTCTGTGCTGTTTGGCATATTTTAAGCGGGATACTTTGTGGCGACTTGACCATGCAGCCCATCTTTCTTCAAGTGCCTCCTTATTGTGCATCTTGAAACAGCCACATCACGTTTTCAGAGAGTCCTGTATTTCACCTGAAGTTATTTGTGGGTTTTTCTTTGCATCCCAAACAATTTTCCTGGCAGTTGTGACTGAAAATTTAGTTGGTCTACCTGACTGTGGTTTGGTTTCAACAGAACCCCTTGATCTTCCACTTCTTGATTAAAGTTTGAACACTGCTGATTGGCATTCTCAATTCCTTGGATATCTTTTTATATTACTTTCCTGTTTATACAGTTCAACTACCCTTTCCCGCAGATCCTTTGACAATTCTTTTGCTTTCCCCATGACTCAGAATCCAGAAACGTCAGTGCAGCACTGGATGAAAGATGCAAGGGTCTGTCAGGAGTCCAGAAACTCATTGACCTTTTATACACACACACACTAATTACAAGCAAACAGATCACAGGTGAGGATGGTTACCTATAATAGCCATTCAAACCCCTTTGTGTCAACTTTGTGCATGTTATCAGGCCAAAATCACCAGGGTATGTAAACTTTTAATCAGTGTCATTTGGGTAGTTTCTGTTGTGATTATGATTTAAAAAGAGTAAACACAGTTGATTGAATAAATGGCTTCAGCCAAACACTAACCATGAGTGAAAGAAAAGTTTTTGTGTTATCATTCATATTCTCTGAAAAAGGGCCAAGAAATCATAAATTCTGCCAGGGTATGTAAACTTATGAGCATAACTGTATCTGTAAAGAAAAACACTGTTGACAGTTGATAGATCTGATCTACTTTATAGATGAAATCTGAAATAAAATGTCCCATTGGCGTTCACAAGCTCAAAAGTTGTATCTCATTAAAATTCTGCAGCGAATGTAAGTCCAAACACAAATCATAGTTGTCAGGATATCTACTGATCTAAAAAGGTGCTGCATACAAGAGCTGTGGTAAAGAAATTAAAATACAGAAGATATCAGTGATTAACCATATACCCATTTTTTTTATAAAGATGTTTTTTTAAACAATAGTAGTTTTGTACTTTATAACACATATCAATAATTAACCTTCATCTTGTCTTTTGTCAATTTTAGGAAGAAACTGAAGAGGCCTCCTCACATGAATCTGAAGAGGACTAGACAACCGCTGACATGAATTTCTACCTCAGACAGCAGTTTTTCTTAGATTCAGATTCAGTCCCTTCAACTTTTCTGGATCTTGGAAATAAAAAGACGCTGCTTTGACCACTTAATTTGTACTACCCCCATCTCTCCACTCGTTGCCTATTGGGCAGAATTCAAAAATGATTCAACCTCTCCAAAAACTTGTTCATTACTTTCTTTCTAATCCTTTTCACTGTCCCAGGTTTAGTTCTAAAATACTGCTGTAAGACAGGGGATACAGATAAATGGTAACTTTTTAAAAATGCTGTTTTTATCTTTAACCTACTAATCAATAACGCTGTTGAGAAAAGATGTGTGGGTCAAACATTCTTGAATCAGGTTTTAGTCATTGTCACTCACTGCACTGCATACACATAAGGACTTTTAAAACAAAATGGGCATTGAAATGGGCAAAGCTTGGTGTGCAAAGATGAGTATTTCACACCAGCTAACACCCAAACTTGACAAAACTCCCTTAGAACACCAAAGATGAGGGATTTTTTTCCCCCAAAGCTTCTTGTAGATCTTTACTTTTTGCTTAGTAGCTTCATATGTTTCTGTAAGGAAGCAACATGCTTAAAACCTGTGTTTCTAAACAAAACTGTCCTACCATATGGTTTATGACAAAAAAGACTTCATTACATATTCAGTAAAAGCTGAAAAATTATACTTTACCCTCATGCAGCCACATTTCATTAAAAAGAAATGGGGGGAAAAAAGGATCCTTAAGCAATCACATACTTTTGTTGTTAGGCTTGAACCTCATAGAGGTTTTGTCATTTTAATAAGAAAGGCGCTTTAAATGCTTGTGAGGTATCCATTTTTGAAGGAAATGGGCACAGATATTGTTCTAAATATATTTGAGTGTTTGTATCTTTTTCCAGTCACAAAATGATAGTATAGAGAGGGGATTTAGCTGAGGAGCCCCATCTCAACCCAGCCTCTCACATCTCACGTTCTCTCTCACTGGCGTGCCCTGCCCCACCTGTTTGTATCTTATAAATTCCAATATTAGGGCTATTTCATAACCAAAAAAAAAAACATGATTGCTCATATTTAGAATTTTTAGAGTTCAGGATTCTTTGATTTTAATTAGGGATGAGCCGAACACCCCCCGGTTCGCAACAGAACATGCGAACAGGCAAAAAATTAGTTTGAACACGCGAACACCATTAAAGTCTATGGGACACAAACATGAAAAATCAAAAGTGCTAATTTTAAGGGTTAATATGCAAGTTATTTTCATAAAAAGTGTTTGGGGACCTGGGTCCTGCCCCAGGGGACATGTATCAATGCAAAAAAAAGTTTTAAAAACAGCCGTTTTTTCAGGAGCAGTGATTTTAATAATGCTTAAAGCGAAACAATAAAAGTGAAATATTCCTTTAAATTTCATACCTGGGGGGTGTTCATAGTATGCCTGTAAAGTGGCGCCTTTTTCCCGTGTTTAGAACAGTCCCTGCACAAAATGACATTTCTAAAGGAAAAAAAAGTCATTTTAAAACTACTCGCGGGTATAATGAATTGTCTTTGGGAGAAATCAAAAGTGCTAATTTTAAAGGCTTATATGCATGGTATTGTCATAAAAAGTGTTTGGGGACCTGGGTCCTGCCTCAGGGGACATGTATAAATGCAAAAAAAAGTTTTTAAAAAGGCAGTTTTTTCGGGAGCAGTGATTTTAATAATGCTTAAATTAAACAATAAAAGCAAAATATTCCTTTAAATTTCGTACCTGGGGGGTGTCTATAGTATGCCTGTAAAGTGCTGCATTTTTCCCGTGTTTAGAACAGTCCCTGCACAAAATGACATTTCTAAAGGAAAAAAAGTAATTTTAAAACTACTCGCAGCTATAATGAATTGTTGGGTCTCGGCAATACAGATAAAAGTCATTGTAAAAAACGGCATGGAGGTTGTGGGGATGAGGCCCTTGTCCCTATCAACATGGGGACAAGGTGCATTGGGGGGCTACCCCAAAGCACCCTCCCCATGTTGAGGGCATGTGGCCTGGTACGGTTCAGGAGGGGGGGGCGCTCTCTCGTCCCCCCCCTCTTTTCCTGCGGCCTGCCAGGTTGCATGCTCAGATAAGGGTCTGGTATGGATTGTGGATAGGGGACTCCACGCCATTTTTTAAAAAAATTTGGCACTGGGTTCCCCTTAAAATCCATACCAGACCTGAAGGGCCTGGTATGGAATTTGGGGGGACCCCCACACAATTTTTTTTTTAAATTTTGGTTTGGGTTCCCATTAATATTCATACCAGACCCAAAGGGCCTGGTATGGATTTTTGGGGGGACCCCCATGCCGTTTTTTTCAATGACTTTTATTTGTATTGCCGAGACCCGACAATTCATTATAGCCGCAAGAAGTTTTAAATGAAATTTTTTCCTTTAGAAATGTCATTTTGTGCAGGGACTGTTCTAAACACGGGAAAAGGTGCCACTTTACAGGCATACTATAGACACCCCCCCCAGTTAGGAAATTTAAAGGAATATTTCACTTTTATTGTTTCACTTTTAGCATTATTAAAATCATTGCTCCCGAAAAAAATGGCCATTTTTAGAACTTTTTTTTGCATTGATACATGTCCCCTGGGGCAGGACCCAGGTCCCCAAACACTTTTTATGACAATACCAAGCATATAAGCCTTTAAAATTAGCACTTTTGATTTCTCCCATAGACTTTTAAAGGGTGTTTCGCTGCTTTCAAATTTGCCACAAACACCCCAAATTGTTCGCTATTCAGAGAACAGGCGAACACCCGATGTTCGAGTCCAACTTAGGCTGGACTCGAACATCGGGCTCATCCCTAATTTTAATATACATGTTCTTTATAATACATCACTATACTAAAAACCAAAATGCAAATTTCAACGTTCTACGCAACAATTGCCAAGTATGACCTTGAAAATGTTGTTATAAGTATCCGACTTACTATCTTTGTTTTAGTATATTGGGGCGAGATTTGTTTTTTTATTTTATTTTTTTTTTTTCAATTTAACCACCCTTGCTAAAATCCGTCACATTACAATTAACTATACAAAATCCCTCACCTTGCCAAGCATAATGGGTGTAGCATCCTGCAGGAAAGGTAAAGGGACTATTAACTTGTCTTTTAAAAAGACAATGCCTTTACATGTTTATTTGTGGTTCATCAAGTAGGTCTCCAATAAGCAGTACAAATCACAAAATTGGGAATAAGTGATGCTGAAGAATTTACTTATCTTGGAAGGCAGAGCGGGTGGGGACACAAGCGGGTTTATTTATCAATGTTTTTCACCCATGATTCAAACATTTTTTTCTAATTAAATCTTGGATGATATAGCTGTGATTTTTAGGTGAAAACATTTATAAGTAGACCAAAAAGTCTTATGCTAGCTTTTTATGGCTCTGACTGGTGATATAAGAAATGGTCTTCCTGTAACACTAATTGAATGTTTCCAAACACATACAATTTGAAAGCCTATTGGTTAAAAAAAAAAAAAAAAGATCTTTTGAATTTGCCCTACTAAAAGGTTGTTATAGTATAAGCAGAATTCTGTAGGAACAACTTGGGAGATATGGTTCTTTTTTGTTTATGGTTGAAAATGCTTGAATAATAGACTACAGCATACAGGTAAAATTGCTCAGTAATTCCGCAATTCTACCAAGATCTGTACCTCAGCAAAGCTAATAACACAGCAGAAGCTTTACTTATTTTAGATGTTGACCATTAATGTTTGGTTAAATCAGTCTTAAACCTTGTTGTAATGATCACTTAAAGCAGAACTAAACTCTACTTTCCCTTACAGCCATGGAAGCTGCCATCCTAGCCCTTGTTGCTATGGTGCTGCACACATGATCAGCTAAGATACTAGCCCTTTGCGAGCTGACATATGTACACTAGTAACTACAACAGTTATCATTCAAGGCATGCCTTAGATATGACTGTTTTGGGAAACTGTTTAATTGGGGGTTTAGTTCCGCTTTAAAGGAGATTTCAACCTCCAGTGTCTTGGTCCACTGGTGGAATGTAATATCTTTTGGCTGTGAAATATTCAAATTCAACCCTCTGAATTACTCCATTAAATAAAGAATTCAGAAGGTGAGGTTTCTACCTAGTTTACGGAATCTCTGTGCAGTAGTAAAAGAAGCCTCAGAGAGAACCAAGGGGGGAGTATTATGCCTCACAGGTCTTATAGCATGAAACCCCTTAAGTGAATAACATGTCTTTGTTAACCTGAAAAAAAAAAAAAAACTTAAGATGCAAACTGAACCATCTTTAACCAAAAGTACTGCAAATGCTTGCATCATTTTTAGTAAACATTTTTTATTTTATGACAAACATCCAAGATGACAAAAGGAAACCCCATACAACAATTTAGTAAATTATGTATTTTCATAATTTAGTCCAATGTAAAAATGTATGGTTTAACTTTCAGGGTCGTGTATTAAAAAGGATGTGCCTATCACATGCCATTGCTTGGCAAGCAACGTTTATACCCTTCACTACTCATGACTACCTCTGAATTTTACAGATCCCTACAGCCTAAAGACTTAATGCTGCTATACTCTGCTATACATTACAGAAAATGTTAATAGTACAGTTATCCCTTTTTATCAGTTTGTCTACCTAAACACCTTAATACAGTTATGCAAAAAATCTTTGTTTAGCAATAACATTTTGTTCCTTTCAACCTTGTATTTGGATGTCTGTATATTGAACTGTTAACTTGAATATATTTTTGTACTGAATTTTTTTTTTAAGGTTTTTAAGGAGAATCTTTCTGATTTTACACAATACAAATGTTAAGCCTTTTGTTGAAATATTACTGTCCATATTTTTACCTCAGATTTGTATTGTTAAAGGAGAATGGACTAATTTACAAAAACAACAGTACCTCCAGACATCAGATACTATTAAAATAGTCATACTTTTACGACTGCAATTAATCCCTCACCATTGTATTTCTGTAGGACTTCATACCAAGTAAACACATATAGGTCTGTGTTTATTGCAATGGAACCCAGACTAAATAAAATTTGTTCCCTGCTGGAGAAAATTCTGCAACAGTGCAGGGTTTCATTATGTCACATAGCTTCAATTGTGCTATGTTGATTGACTGAGACCCAGTGGAGGTCTAAAGTTGGGCTTCCTCTTTATTTACTGTTCACAATGCAGTGCTGACAAACAAATTCCACTTTAGTCTGACTTTTGAAAATAAGCCTCATTTAATGTCAATGGTTGCACTGCAATATTAGGTTTCAACACCTTGATGGTTAAAATTAGGGTGGGTGAGCTCTTTAGAGGGGGGCCTCCAGCAAAATAAAAATTTTGCTTCATCCTGTAGAATTCCTACTACTTTTCAGTTACTATAAGTTGAGAACAATGTAATTTCATAGCACTCATAAGCATGGACCTCAATGCCTTCTAACAAAAACCTTCAAAGAAACTTGAAGCTTTGTAGGCGGGAAGATGCAAGCTTTGCTTTTGCATAATGCAATCATAAGTATGTGTTTAATGTAGTGGATTGAATTGTATTTTCATGTATTTTACACAAATGTGATTTTATTTTATATTGAGTTGCATTAAGATGTATTTTGAGTTCTCAAGTAGAATTTTATTCTCTGTTTAGCCAGTATTTACAAGTTCTTAACATTGTATTAATAACGGGGCCAGAGAGAGAGAGTTCCTTGGGGGTGCTTATAAGTGCCTGGTTTGGTAAACATGGAGACAAATAGAGATGTATTGCATGTGATGGAATTTAAAGTGGCATACTTTGTAATGGTACAAAACGGCTTGGCAAAAAAGAAAAAAATGATAAATTCTATTCACTAGTTATTGACTCCTTTTTTGTGTCAAAATTTTTACATATGACCGCATCTGTAATGCTCCATCCCTGCTTTTTTGTCCAAACCCATTTGGAATTTATTTAATGTTTGCAGAACTTTTGTGAGAAAAGGCTTACATCTATATAGTGTTAAGTACCTTCTTATATAAAAGCTTATAGTGCTAAAAATAGTGCTTAAAAATTTAATATGATGCAGAAGATTCTTTGCAAAACCTTGTTCCATTTTGTCCAACATAAAACACATAATATTGTAATTTTTTGATCATTTTTTTAGTAAGAACAAGGCTGGTTGTACATGGGCGGTACTGTCAGTCACTGAATCATCCAATATAAAATTAATCTGAGCTTTCACGAGATTCATAAGAATTTTGTGATGTTCTGCCGGTGTTATATTATGTCTTTCAGTTTATCCAGTGTCAGCATACGTACATGGGGTTGCAGTTTTTTTTTTTTGTTTTTTTTTTACATCACTGCTAAATATTTTCTGAAATTGAGCCTTGTTTGGAATGCTCATGTGCTTAAAATGAAGCCAGTTGTCTACTGTCTTGCTCGCCTTATGATTTTAATTAAGTAAACCCCCAGAAGGTAATATAATATTTTTTTTATATATATAATCACCTTTGCTGACCCTTTCTCAGCAGATCTGCTTCAAGTAGATTGAAGTACTGCCCATATGGTCAACATTTTCCTTGGCCTCTAAACGCATGAACAGCTTTACATTTTAGAGCAAAGCTGTTCATGCTACACCAATTTGATTGAAATTTTGACAGTCACAGACAACATAGAGCCTGTCTGTGGTAAGCTTTGGCCTTCATGCATAGATTTCAAACCCCGAGGAGCTCTCATCTCTGTAGCACCTAACCGTATGTTTTTCCTTGTTTTAGTACAATCAGAAAAAGACATTACTACCTCTTAGGGCTTACTATACCTCATTTTTTCAGACTGAACAAAAGCAGCTGGTGACCACTCAGACAGAAAGAACATTATAAATTTTTATACATATAGTTTATTTTTGTGGGAGATAAATTTTATAAGACTGTTCTTTGTTGTCCCTGGTCACCTGTAAACAAGACTGGACATTTTACTTTCCGGTTCCTCTTGTCACATTAGTGTGATTAAGGGGAAAAGTATCAAGATGCTTCAAGATGATGTTTGCTATTAATTTTGTCTTCTAACCTTTGCCTTGCTCTTTGCATAGACTTTGTCTGTGATTGTACTTTAAATTGCTTGCTTATTGATCATATTTCTTAAATAGTTTATCATGTTTCTTTAGCACAATAAACATAATAACCTCTGTTATCCCCATGTTGACTATGTTTTTGTTATTTCTTCTGATTTTCATTTTGGCAAGCCTTCAGACATTCAAATATTTGTGTTTTCTTAGCAAACAGCACAAATGCTTGCAAACAAGGCATTGCTAACCTCTGTAGCTGCAGGCACTGTGGCATAATTTATCCTTAGTTCTGCTACCCCATTTTTAGTAGTTACATGGCAGCTTGCCTACCAACCTTCCTATTTCAAATGGCATTCTACAAATCCTGTATAATATTAATAATAAAAATATAGGTTAAGTTGTGTGTGTGTGTGTGTAAGGGAGAGCTGAGCTAAGTGGATGAATTGCTTTTTTAGTGTTTGGAGCTGCAGATGTCAGCAAAGCCTTGTTTTAAAGCTTATTTACTGCATATTAAGAATATGTAAATATTTGTTCATATCTTGGACACAGTTTAACATTAAACATGGGCTACCATTTTACAATTTTTTTTTATATTGCTGGTCAAATGTTAGAGGTTGATACAGGGTCTGTTCTTTTCCAATTCACCAGCATGTGAAGATATAAAAATCTGCTTCCAAACTGCTTCATGTAATCGTAAGCCCTTTACTGATCTGCATACTGAAGCCAGTGGGTAGGAGTAATGGCCAAGCAGCCAGACTTGAATTAGTCAGAACTAGCCTGAAAAATATAATCTGAGTGGTATAGAACTCACCAAACAGGAATTGCATGTACTAGATAAAGGCTTGAAATTTGCCCCAAAAAAACTGAATAAGTTTGATACATATGTAGGAATTCAAAACTTCATCAGAAATGTGAATATAAAAAAACCTTATGCTATGCAGCCAATTGTTAGAAATGCCCCAACTCAAGATACCAGAACATACATACATCTTAGGAATAAAACCACATTTAACCCTAAAATCCAGGAAAATAGATATGTGGATATGTTTAAAAAACTGGTAACACAAGATCTAGAGGTATTGAAAATCAAAAAACCGACAGGTCAGGATCATATCAAAGAAGGTATAAAAAGGTTGGGAAATAGAAAGGAGTTGGTTATTAGACCAGCAGACAAGGGTATTGTGGTGTGAAATAAAGATTAGTATAAGGCAGTGATGGAAGATCTATTAAAGGACAAGGAAACATACAGAACCTTTAAGTGGAACCCAACTAGACAGTTTAAAAAAGAGCTGGAAATAGTAAAGGAATATTGAATGCTAAGGAAGCAAGATACCTTTTACAAGAGACATGCAGGATTCCTGTTATTTATGCTACCCTGAAAATTCACAAAGATAGTACCAACCCCCCAGCACGCCCCATAATGAATGGGATTGATTCCTTAACATCTAGATTAGAACAATATATAGACTGTTATCTGCAGCCATTAGTAAAAACTACCCAAGCATATTTAAAAGATACAAGACATATATAACAGATTATGAAAGCCACTAATACTTCAGATTATACTATTATGATAACTGGAGATGTAGCATCATTATATACCAATATTATTCATGAAGGAGCTATTAATGTGGCTAAATTGGCTTTGATCAGAGATAAAGATGACAGAGTAAAAAAGTTTATTGTGGGCTGCCTAAGATTTTGCTTACAACATAATTATTTTTGGTATCGGATCAATATTTTTTACAAATTTCTGGTGTTACAATGAATGCTAGATTCGCACCAAGTATCGCTAATATAAATATATATATATATATATATATATATATATATATATAGTGAAATGGGAGGAGGAGATCATTTTGGCAAATAGACCACAACAATTAAGTTCGTACAATAGATTCATAGATGACCTTTTATTATTCTGGGAAGGCAATGAATGAGATTTAAAACAATTTTTGAAGGGTATGAATATCAATATATAAACAAGTGGGGTATATACCGCACTAATGAAAAAGAAAATTTAAACTAATAGAGAAAAAGAAGCAGCAGCACAAAAACATGCAATATACTCATGTAAACAAAGTGTATAAAAGGGAAAAAGTTGCGCTACTATGTAAGGTTAAAACCTGAGAAAACCTTAAGTGAATAATGATATCGTTCTCAAAAAAAATTAATAAATCTGAATTATGTAATAAAAAAATTGAATAGATAACAATATGAATACGTGCATAAAACATCCACGTGAAAATTTCTAAATGAATAAAAATCGCATAATATACGCAAACATATATGTGTACAAAGTCCACATGGGGTAATCTATGCATCCAATCCAAAGGTGAAAAGGGATTAGAAAGAAAATGGGAAGATGTTCCACCACAGAAGGGAACTTTCCTTGGGGTATACACCGGAAGAAATAAAAACTCTTACCAGATAGACAGGACCTCCTGTTAGAAGCGAGGTCAACAGCGCCTGCAGATATAGCCCTCTGCGGGGTCTAAGATGAGTCCGGGATGCAGATCCCACCAAGATCCAGGCGTCCTCCTCACTCCGGAAAGGGGCCTTCCATCCGCTGCGCTCAGACACGATATCCTAGACGGGAGCGTAGCGTGTAGGAGAATAAAAAAAGGCCTCCAATAGTGTGTCATAGTTTAAACACAGTTCCTTTATCATTCAAAACGATTCCAATGTAGTATAAAAAAATATATATATTTTCCGGCAATTACAATGCAAACGAACACCTGCACTTCCGGGGTCACGTGGGGCGTGATGATGTCAATGCGCAGCTTCGCCCGACATGTTTCGTCATACGTGACGTCTTCCAGGGGCACGGGCGACACCACCTTAAATACTCACGGGAAGCAAGCAAGCCTCACTCTCATATGGTGGCCATATTAGGGATAATGAACCAAGCCTCATTTTGGATTATTAATGGAAAAGATGGGGGCAAATATAGAAAAGCAATCATTATCAGATTACTCTACCTCAAAAGGTTGAAAACAACCAAGCCTCACTATCAAATAGCAGACAACCAAACCTCACTCTCATATAGCAGCCATATCAGTGAAGACATTCAAGACTTCTATGGCGATATATATACAGACTGTAACCATAAGCCAGATGTCGTATCTCAAATTAACTGTCAGGCCAGTCTGCCTAAACTATTAAACAATAAATAACTCCAAATTGATAAATGCAAAGAAGTATTGAAGAAAAATTTAGGTGAAAATTTAGACGTAAAACCCGCACCAAAAATAAACTAAAAATAAAAAATGAACGGAATAAAAAGGAGCGAAGTACGTAAGAAAAATATATAAATGAAATAAAATAAGATACATATTTATCCTTTTTGTAAATACATAAAATGGGCTTAAGGAGGAAAAAAGGAGTCGTCACTTTGAGATACGACCTCTAGTGAACAGAAAATACATAACATCAATTGATTCATTATGCAACTAAAAAACAGAAAATATATGAATAAAGATAAAAGTAACTAATTATTCAACACCATTAAGAAATTAGAAGTGGTCTAAAAAAGCATTAATATCAATGTCGACATTTAGACCCAAAGTTTTGAGACATTTGACACGATATATCCAACTCATTTTGAGTTTGGATATAGCTCGTCTTTTGGGGCCCCCTCTCCAGTGAGACTTTAATTTATCAATGGCCAAAAAGGCTGCATCTTTACTATCCTTACTGTGTACCTCCAAATAGTGCCTGGACACTGAATGGCCTTTGAAGCCTCTCCTGATGTTCCCAATATGCTCAATTAATCTCACTTGGAGAGGTCGCACCGTACGCCCTATATATTGTAATCCACATGGGAAAATCAAAAGATAAACCACATGGGTAGTAGAACAAGTAATGAAGGATTTTATATCGAATTCTTGTGAAGTGCTTTTGGAGACTTTCAGGGAGAATGGAACCCAACACTGCATCATTTTTAATCAGATGCCAATGTTTGCGTACCAATTTTTTAATCAGGAAATGTTGGTTGGAATAACCTGTGACGAAAGGCCAAGCAAAATTGTTTTGCCCATCCGCTACGGCAGGCCTTTCGGCCAAAAGCTGGCTTCTGTCCAATCGTTCCACTTCCAGATTTCTCTGTTCCAAAACTTCAGTAAAATATCCCTTCTCCAAAGTCAATACCATAGCCTGCTCTCTAAAATCTTCAATTTTAGTGCAGTTACATCATAAGCGCATGTATTTTAGGAACTGAATCGAGCCATGAATGGTGATGACAGCTATCTCGGGGAATGAACGCGTTCCTGTCATTGGATTTGAAGTAGGTAGAAGTAAGAAAATGACCCTCCTCTATTCGTATCTGTAAATCCAAAAAATTTATAACGTTTTGACTTGCCTCATATTTGAATTCTATACCTCTGTCATTGTCATTCAACAACTCCATAAAGATATGTAAAGATTCAAGTGACCCTTTCCATAGGAGGAGGACGTCGTCAATATACCTAGCCCACAGAACCAATTCTAGTCTGCGGTTGGCGAAGAAGACGTCCTCCTCCCATTTACTCATAAATAGGTTGGCGAGGCTGGGGGCAAATTTTGCCCCCATAGCCACACCCCTATTCTGAAGGTAAAACTTATTATTGAACCGGAAGAAGTGTGTGGTTGCAAACTTCAAAAGTTCCATGACAAACCACCTTTGTTTAATGGGTAAACCTGAATCTCTGTTTAAAAAGTGTTCTACTGAAGAGATTCTCTTGATGGTTACCAGTATAACCATACCCCAAGAAGGGGGAATTGGAATGAGACCTCCTAGACACTATCCCCCCACCACCACTTCAGAGGGGTGATAGGTAGGATGGATACTCCCAACAACAAGAACCGTGGGTAAATAGGAGTTATCCCCAATATTGGGGTTTTCCCAGGTCAGTCCAGAACCAACAAAGACCTATAGAACTAAGAGAAGAGTCAGAGGGGGCGGAGATCAAAGGCCCAAAAGGAGTAGTTGGCCAGGGGATCTATAATCTAAGTACCATCACCATAAAGGACTAAAATTCGCACCACCACAAAAATTAAATAAATTCCAGACCTACATGGATATCCATAAGTACTCGAAAATTGTGTTAAAAGATACATAACGTCCAATCCTATCTAAACGAATAGGATTGGTTTGTCGGATGTCCAGCATTTTAATTTAGCTAATGCCTCCCTTTTTAACCTGCCTGGAAGACTCACACCTTCAGTGCAGGTCTTCAGGGATGTACTCCTGAGGGATCTTGGGAACATTAGATTAAAGAAAACACATTTGACCAAATCTTTGCAGTCAGGTTTGGATCAATTGTGCGAGAATAAAGAGATCATCATTCACCCCGCCGATGAGGGGGTAGGAATTGTGATTTTAAACAAAAGCGATTATCTGAAAGCATTGAATCACCTGGTAGGGGACACTGACACCTACGTCCCCCTTCCAGCAGATCCACGGCCCTTATATAAAAAAAAATTAGAAAACGTAGATAAGGGTTTTATTTCAGGTATAATTAACAAAAAAGAAAAGGCGTTTCTTGTTCCTGCATCCTCACGGATACCGATTTATATATTACTTACCTAAAGTACACAAAAACCCAGTCCACCCCCCTGGTCATCCCATTATAAGTTGGATCAACTCTATTACATCTAGAGCAGGGAAATTCATTGATGGATACCCTCAACCTCTGGTTAAATCCTTACCTGCATATATCAAGGATAGTAAACAGGTGATCAATCTGCTGAAGAGTTGCCCAGTTGAAGAGGGCTATTGGTTAGTTACTGCAGACATTACATCATTGTATATGATAATACCCCATCATTGGGGAATCTCTTCAGTAGATCACAGAACACTTTTTAAACAGAGATTTGGGTTTACCCATTAAACAAAGGAGGTTTGTCATGGAACTTTTGAAGTTTGCAACTACACACAACTTCTGGTTCAATAAAAAGTTTTACCTTCAGAATAGGGGTGTGGCTATGGGGGCAAAATTTGCCCCCAGCCTTGCAAACCTATTTATGGGTAAATGGGAGGAGGTCGTTGTCTTTGCCAACCTCAGAATTGGTTCTGTGGGCTAGGTATATTGACGACGTCCACCTCCTATGGAAAGGATCACTTGAATCTTTACATATCTTTATGGAGTTGTTGAATGACAATGACAGAGGTATAGAATTCAAATATGAGGCAAGTCAAAATGGCTCTAGGTAATAAGTACATTAGTCATTGTCATTAGTAAGCAACATAGAGCATGGTCCAAGAGGAGTCTCGGACCACTCCCCGCTGGTGTTGACAATGAATACAGGGGATAAAGCCAATCCCAGAGAATGGAGGATCAGTCCCTATTGGTTGGAATTGATTGGCAACCTTGGAGATATGGTGTCTAGATTGAACGAATTTGTGCAAATCAATGCAGGCACGGCATCGGCTGGAGTGGTCTGGGACTCCCTGAAGGCCTATCTTAGAGGTCTCTTGATCCAACAAGTGGTAAGAACCAAGGGGAAATCTAGAGAGTGGGAAAGGGACATTAGGGACGAGATGATGCAGGCAGAGGCGATATGTTGAAGACCCAACTCCCCATAGGCAAAGGGAATGGCTAGATAAGCAACAAGTCTACAAAATGGCCACTACAAAGAGGATGGAGAACAAACGTATATTTCAGAGGCAGAACCATTTTGGAGAAGGGGAGAGAGTGGGCCGTATGTTGTCCCTCTTGATTAAATCTAATACTCCTCCTTCTGTTGCGGCAATTAGGTTACCAAATGGGGATAGACTGATGCAATAGCGATAATGCATACATTCAGTGAATATTATAAATATTTGTATAAATCCAAGAGGGGAGCTGAGAATGCAAGAACAGACACTTTCCTTCAGGTAATATCAATCCCGACCTTATCAGAGAAGGATAGAACAGATATAGAAGCACCGGTGACCCTTGAGGAGTTAAAACGAGCAGTGGCTGGGATGTCCTGCCAAAAATCACCAGGCCCAGATGGGCTCCCAGTAGAAATATACAAACTATATGGTGAGGTACTACTCCTAGAATTGTTGAAAACATTAGAATGGGCATTAGCCAATGAGAGACTCCCCATTTCAATATCGGAAGCCGCCATCATCGTAATACACAGGGAGGGGAAAGATCAATTGGATGTATCCTCTTATCGCCCTATTTCACTACTATGTACCGATGTAAAAATCTTGGCTAAAGTTCTAGCAACTCGTCTAAATGGATGTATTCAAAAGTTGATACACCCTGACCAGTCGGGTTTCATTCCCAACAGATCAACTAGTACCAACATCAGAAGAGTCTTTTTAAACATGCAGATTCCAACTGACACTGCAGGCTCTAGGGCCATATTGGCCTTGGATGCTGCTAAGGCCTTTGATAGCCTAGAATGGAACTATTCATGGAGGGTGTTAGAGAGATTTGGGTTTGGCCCCTCCTTTATCAAGTGGGTGAAAATACTCTATAGTGAACCCAGAGCTAAAATAAAAAGTAACAATGAATACTCAGAATTATTTCAGCTGGAGAGAGGGACGAGACAGGGCTGTCCTTTCTCCCCTCTTTTGTTTGCTCTAGCAATGGAACCACTAGCAATTATGACTAGATCACTGGTAGATATACATGGGTTCCGGCAGCAAAAGGAGGAGGACAAGATAGCACTGTATGCAGATGATCTATTTTTTCTTGGAGATGTTAATACCCCATTAAATACAGTGATACAAATGGTTAGTGAATTTGGGCGATTCTCAGGTCTGGTTATCAACTGGGAGAAATAGGCTTTGTTACCGATTTAACCCACTTGGTAACCAGATATTGCCTGGTGCTCCCCACTTGGAGGTAGTTACCAAATTGAAATATCTTGGGGTCTGGATTACGAGCGATATAACCCAGTATATTAATGATAATTTAGTCCCACTATTAGTTAAATTAAAGCAAAGGAGAGATATTTGGATCCAACTCCCTCTATCTGTAGCAGGGCGTTGTAATCTAATAAAGATGGCTACCATAGATTCTATACTTGCTCCATAACTCTCCCATTTGGATAGGTCATAAGTGGTTTAAGAGAATAGAATCCCTTTTTAGGGAACTAATCTGGAGGAAGGGCCAATCTAGGATTGGATTGCGAGCCATGCAATTACCGATTAAAGAAGGGGGTATGGCGGTTCCGCAACCAAGATCATATTTCCTGGCATCCCAGTTACAACATTTAATGGGATGTGGAGACCTGGGAGGGGGGAACCCTTGTAATAAAATGATGATAGTGGGGGCCCCACATAATGTATTGGTAGAGGTGTTAGAGGCGGACTCATTTATTTGTAGATGCCCAACGATACAATTAGTCAGTAAAGTATGGCAGTTAATGAAGGCATTAATGGGATATAATGGGGTAACAGAATATACCCCCCTCATGGGACACTAAAAATTTGGCAGAAGTAAGGGGTATAGAGAGGCCCAGGGAATGGGAAAGGCAGGGTATTAACCGATTGGCTCAATTATATGAGGGCAATCTCATGAAGACATTCGAGGACTTAAGACAGGAATTTGATATATCAAATAAGGCATTTTATAAATATCTGCAGATTAGGCACGCCATCCAAGCACAGTTTAGGTCACAAACCATTGAATGGATTCAGATCCCCCCACTCCTAAATATAATTAAACCAGTCGCAACTAAAGGATTAATTTCTGAGTTGTATGCCAGATTGGGGGCTAGAATAATAAGTGGAGCAGGGCCATCCAGGAGTAAAGGTGGGAGAGAGATGTGGGGGCAATGACTATGGAACAATGGGATAGGATATTAGAACACAGAGACCTGGTCTTGATTTCTCCCTCGCAGAAGGTATCCCATTTGTTCTTAATTCACAGAGTCTATTATACCCCAAAAAAAATGTTTACATTTGGAAGGAGACAAAATAATGAGTGCCCCAGATGTAAGGTGTCAGGAGATCTGATCCATATGGTATGAAAGTGTCCTAAGCTATTTAGATACTGGGCAGAGATAGTAGCTAGGATAAGTAAAACTTTTGGAACCACACTAGAACCAGAGGTCAAGACTTGTCTATTAGGGAGTTTGGAAGAAGGTAGAGTCTCGACTGGCGCCATTGAAGTAGTGTTGAGATGCCTGTTTCAGGCAAAAAAATTAATAGCACAGAAATGGCAGGCACAGACCCCCCGACAGTGGAGAGCTGGGTTGAGACCATTAATTCAATGGTTTGGAGTGAGAGGGCGAGATGTATTAGGCAGGGTAATTATAATAAGTTTGAAAGAATGTGGAGGACTTGGCTGGACAAGATGGGGTTCCCCCTATAAGGGGATGGTGAGGGACTCTCTATTGTTCCTAGCCACTCCCTTGTTCTTGCTTCCCACCCCTGCGTGGTCTTGAATGTTTTTCTCTTCTATAGTTCTGTCCAGGGAGATGGCTTTCCCCTTACTTTCTTGGCCATGTGACTAATAGTAATACATGCATAATTAATAATTGAGTGGTGTGTGGGAGGGTGGGTGGTAATAGGTTGGGAGGGATAGGGTAGATAAAATAATGACAGTTTTGTCTTTTGCACTTTGAAATGTTTTATGATATTTTATATTGATGTATGTTTTTTTTTATATATATATATATATGAAGAATAATAGGTATAGGCTAGGTATATTGACGACGTCGTCCTCCTATGGAAAGGGTCACTTGAATCTTTACATATCTTTATGGAGTTGTTGAATGACAATGACAGAGGTATAGAATTCAAATTTGAGGCAAGTCAAAACTTTATAATTTTTTTGTATTTACAGGTACGAATAGAGGAGAGTCATTTTCTTACTTCTACCCACTTCAAATCCACTGACAGCTGTCATCACCATTCATGGCTCGATTCAGTTCCTAAAAGCCAATACATGCGCTTATGACGTAACCGCACTAAAATAGAAGATTTTAGAAAGCAGGCTAAGGTACTGACTGATAGATTTTTGGAGAAAAAATACTACTGAAGTTTTGGAACAGAGAGTGTTGGAAGTGGAACGATTGGACAGAAGCCAACTCTTGGCCGAAAGACCTGCTGTAGTGGATGGGAAAAACAATTTTGCTTGGCCTTTCATCACAGGTTATTCCAACCAACATTTCCTGATTAAAAAAATTGGTACGCAAACATTGGCATCTGATTAAAAATGATGCAGTGTTGGGTTCCATTCTCCCTGAACGACCTCAGGTGGTCTTTAGGGAAGTCCCCTCCTTAAAGGACTCACTGGCCCCTAGCGCTTGTGATCCTCCAACTACTAAACCAATGTATTTTCAAAATTTGGTGGGTTACCATAAATGTAAGAGATGCGCAGTTTGCAGTATTAATCATATCAAAGATCGGGAGACCATTAAATTCGTCTCCAATAGCACTTCACAGAATTCAATATAAAATCCTTCATGACTTGTTCTACTACCCATGTGGTTTATCTTTTGATTTGCCCATGTGAATTACAATATACAATATATAAATTAAATGAGCATATTGTGAACATCAGGAGAGGCTTCAAAGGCCATTCAGTGTCTAGGCACTACTTGAAGGTACACAGTAAGGATCCTAGAGGTCAGGGCTGTGTTTTGGCCTAGGCCGACTAGGCCTAGGCCTAGGGCGGCACTTTGCGGGGGGCGGCAAAAAGGGCCGCCCCCCCGCATGAGAGAAAACCCCCCCACCCGGCTTGCTGATTCCCGGCTCCTGCTGCCGCCTCCCGCACACATGCAGCCCACGGTGGCCGGCTTTCTGTAGCGGCGCCGTGGTGTATGGGCGTGCTTGTCAGAGTAGGGGGCGTGAGATACACGCCTCCACCCTCTGACAAGCACGCCCATACACCACGGCGCCACTACAGAAAGCCGGCCGCCGTGCGCTGCATGTGTGCGGGAGCCGGGAATCAGCAAGACGGGTGGGGGGGCTTTCTCTCATGCGGGGGGGCGCCGTGTGTCACTCGCGCCCCATAACCAACAGGTGACAGGTGGAGCCTTAAGCTCCACCTACCCTCCCCTGCACTGCTTTGCTGCAGTGAATCTTCTCCTCGGCCCTGGGGCTGTGACGTCAGGAGAGAGAGGAGCATGAGGGAAACCCCCAGGACAGCAGGTACAATGATTTAATAAAGTATATCAGTGTTATGGGCACTGGCAGCATTTGATGGGCACTGGCAGAATTTGATGGGCACAGTGGCAGAATTTGATGGGCACAGTGGCAGCATTTGATGGCACAGTGGCTGCGTTTGAGGGCACAGTGGCTGTGTTTGAGGGCACAATGGCTACGTTTGATGGCGCGGTGGCTGCATTTGATGGGCACAGTGGCTGCGTTTGATGGGCACAGTGGCTGCGTTTGATGGGCACAGTGGCTGCGTTTGAGGGCACAGTGGCTACATTTGATGGCACAGTGGCTGCGTTTGAGGGCACAGTGGCTACGTTTGATGGCACAGTGGCTGCGTTTGATGGCACAGTGGCTGCGTTTGATGGGGCACAGTGGCTGCGTTTGATGGGGCACAGTGGCTGCAATTGATGGGCACAGTGGCTGCAATTGATGGGCACAGTGGCTGCGTTTGAGGGCACAGTGGCTGCGTTTGAGGGCACAGTGGCTACGTTTGATGGCACAGTGGCTGCGTTTGATGGGGCACAGTGGCTGCGTTTGATGGGGCACAGTGGCTGCGTTTGATGGGCACAGTGGCTGCATTTGATGGGCACAGTGACAGCATTTGATGGGCATAGTGGCTGCGATTGATGGGCACAGTGGCTGCGTTTGATAGCACAGTGGCTGCGTTTGATAGCACGGTGGCTGCGTTTGATAGCGCGGTGGCAGCATTTGATGGCGCGGTGGCAGCATTTGATGGCGCAGTGGCTGCATTTGATGGCGCAGTGGCTGCGTTTGATGGCGCGGTGGCTGCGTTTGATGGGCACAGTGGCTGCGTTTGATGGGCACAGTGGCTGCAATTGATGGGCACAGTGGCTGCAATTGATGGGCACAGTGGCTGCAATTGATGGGCACAGTGGCTGCGTTTGATGGCACAGTGGCTACGTTTGATAGCACAGTGGCAGCGTTTGATGGGCACAGTGGCTGCGTTTGATGGGCACAGTGGCTGCGTTTGATGGGCACAGTGGCTGCAATTGATGGGCACAGTGGCTGCAATTGATGGGCACAGTGGCTGCAATTGATGGGCACAGTGGCTGCGTTTGATGGCACAGTGGCTACGTTTGATAGCACAGTGGCAGCGTTTGATGGGCACAGTGGCTGCGTTTGATGGGCACAGTGGCTGCATTTGATGGGCACAGTGGCTGCATTTGATGGGCACAGTGACGGCGTTTGATGGGCACAGTGAGACCCCCCCGTGATAGCATTAAAACTCAGCAGCTAAAAATACTGTAGCTGCTGACTTTTAATATTAGGACACTTACCTGTCCAGGGATTCAGCGATGTCGACACCTCAGCCGATTTTTGGATTGGCTCTCGGGTTTTGCCACTATCATTCATGGTAAGGGAAACCGACCGGTTCCCTACTGCACATGTGCGAAGCGCGTTGCACTTTCTGAATGGCCCAGTGGAGGAAGGAGGAGGGGGGGCAAACTTCAGAGGGGACAGCGCAGTTTTCCGGAAGTGGGGAAGGGTACCTGTCAGAAACAGGTACCCGTTCACCCCTGAAAGGTGCCAAATGAGCCTAAAGAGGAAGGGGTGTTGTTTACAGATGATAGGGTGCGTCTTAAACAGGAAGGGGTGTGGCCTCGGCAGGATGGGGTGGGTTGTATTTAAATTAGGGGGGTGCATGCGTTTAGTCAGGCCTAGGGCAGCACAAAACCTAAATACACCACTGCTAGAGGTACATCCTTTTTGGCCATTGATAAATTAAAGTCTCACTGGAGAGGGGGCCCCAAAAGACGAGCTATATCCAAACTCGAAATCAGTTGGATATATCGTGTCAAATGTCTCAAACCTTTGGGTCTAAATGTCGACATTGATATTAATGCTTTTTTAGACAACTCCTAATTTCTTAATGGTGTTGAATAATTGGTTACTTTTATCTTTATTTACATATTTTCTGTTTTTTAGTTGCATAATGAATTGACGTTATGTATTTTCTGTTCACTAGAGGTCGTATCTCAAAGTGATGACTCCTTTTTTCCTCGATAAGCCCATTTTATGTATTTACAAAAGGATAAATATGTATATAAATATATTATTTTATTTCATTTATATATATTTTTATGTACTTCGCTCCTTTTTATTCCTTTCGTTCTTTATTTTTACTTTATTTTTGGTGCGGGTTTTATATCTAAATTTTCACCTAAATTTTTCTCCAATACCTCTTTGCATTTATCAATTTGGAGTTATTTAATGTTTAATAGTTTAGGAAGACTGGCCTGATGGTTAATTTGAGATACGACATCTGGCTTATGGTTACAGTCTGTATATATCGCCATAGAAGTAAGTCTTGAATGTCTACTCTGATATGGCCGCTATATGAGAGTGAGGTTTGGTTGTTGCCTGCTATATGATAGTGAAGGCTTGGTTGTTTGCAGCCTTTTGAGATAGAGTAATCTGATAGCGAGTGCTTTTCTATATTTGCCCCTATCTTTTCCATTATTATCCAAAATTAGGCTTGGTTCATTATCACTAATATGGCCGCCATATGAGAGTGAGGCATGGTTGCTTCCCGTGAGTATTTAAGGTGATGACTCAGCGCATCACCTGTGCCCCTGGAAGACGTTATGTATGATGAAACATGTCGGGCAGAGCTACGCGTTGACGTCATCACGCACCAAGAGTTTTTATTTCTTCAGGCATATACCCCAAGGAAAGGGTCATCCTAAGTTCACTTCGGTGGTGGTGGAAAATCTAGAACATCTTCTTTCTAATCCTTTTTCACCTTTGGATTGGATTCACAGATTACCCCATGTGGACTTTGTACACATATAGGTTTGTGTATATTATGTGATTTTTTTATTCATTTAGAAATTTTCACGTGGACGTTTTATGCACGTATCTATATTGTTATCTATTCAATTTTTTTATTATATAGTTCAGATTTATTAATTTGTTTTTGTGAACAATATCATTATTGTTTTCTCAGGTTTTAACCTTGCATAGTAGCGCGACTTTTTCCCTTTTATACACCTATGAATATCAATAATATATCCAGTTATCTTGGGAATACAGTACAGCAGGGGTCCTCAAACTTTTTAGACAGGGGGCCAGTTCACAGTCCCTCAGACTGTTGGGGGGCCGCACTATAGTTTAAAAAAATATGAACTAATTCCTATGCACACATCTTAATTGTAGTGAAAAAAAAAACAGGAAAAAACAGTACAATATTTAAGATAAAGAACAATTGTAATCAATATGAACTTATCAGTATTTCAGACTCCCCTCATTACAGAACCACTCCCAATCACAGACCCCCCTCCCCATCACAGACTCACCCCATAACAAAGCCCCCCATGACAGATCCCCCCCATCACAAAGCCCCCCAACACAAACTCCTCTCCATCACAAAGCCCCACATAACAGATTCCCCCCATAACAGACTCCCCCATAACAGACACCCCCATATCACATACTTCCCCCATCACAGATACCCCCATAACAGACTTTCCCCATCACAGACTTTCCTCATAACAGACTCCGCCATCACAGATCCCCCCATATCACAGACTCCCCCCATATCACAGATCCCCTCCCATCACAGATCCCCCCATATCACAGATCCCTCCCCCCATGTCACAGATCCCCCATAACAGACTCCGCCATCACAGAGCCCCCCATATCACAGTCCCCCCCCCACCATATCAGACTGCCTTCTATCACAGATGCCCCCCATCACAGACTCCCCTCATCGATATTACACTGCCGCCCCTTCTATAATATCACAGCACTCCCACTCCCCTCTGTTACCTGTATCACACAAGACACGAAGCATGGTAGGTCCGGACAAAGGGCGGGAGTTTGCAAGTGAAAGGCAGGTGAGGGCAGGGGGAGTGCTGCGATGTTAAAGGGGCAGTCCGCGGGCCGGATAAAAAACGCTGGAGGGCCGTATTCGGCCGGCGGGCCGTAGTTTGAGGACCCCTGCAGTACAGTAATAAGAATGTTCACTTTCTTTACTTGGAAATTACTAAAGATCAAAATGGTATTAAGACTAAAAAGTTTTTCAAAAAACAGATAGAAATGGGTATGTAGCACTAACTCACGGTGGAGCTGCTGATTTTTAGTGGGCTGTTACCGTCACCTTTTTTCCTGTAATTTCACCAGTACTGGGTCTAGGGTCCCGTGGGGCTTATTATCAGACAATGTAGACACCAGTCACTTGAGTACTTTTTCAATGCTTTAATGGGAAATAACTGGAAGATGTAGCAGGAAAGAGGTAGAAGAAGAGTTGCAGGGAAGTTCAAATACCTTTTTCTTGGCGTGGCACTAAGGAATTGAAATCTTTGGGATGAATATATCCTCAGCTCAGGATTAAATCTTTGCCCGCCCGGATAGGTCTCTCACCAACCTAGCAGCCGGAACGCAGCACGAACAAAAAGTCTCTGCCACAGACTTGGATGAAACAAAACTGTACAATCCTCTGCCACAGGATGTAGTAGTTTTCGATGAACAGCAAACACAGTACCAGAACCTTTAAGCTGACCCGGCAGTACTTGTGCAGTAGAGTAGTTTAGGATGCGTCCTCCAATCGAGTCACCAGGCCCTTCTTAAGACCAGGCTTGCATGGTCCCTTCCAAGATGGGTCCTCCCTTGGATCTTCACAATTGTCCGGCTTCTTCCTGCAGGACAGACAGCACAGGACCATCCCAGCAATAGCAGGCCCCAGACAGACTTCTGGGTCTACCCGCTCGGCTGCCGCAACGCAACCCTCCATGCCAGAGGGCCGTGAGCTAGAACTCACTAACACATGCCTCTAGGCCAGGAGGGCCACGAGGTAAAGCTTTCAGAAACATGGTGTCTCCCCCATAAATACCCTCTCCCAGAATGCAACACGGAGGACCACCTCCGCTGAGTTGTCTCCGGGACAGAAGAGCACTCATATGTTTCAGCCTGTTGCCTTCCAACACCGACCCAGAGTGACAACGACAACCACAGGCAGAATGTGGAACTGCACACAACACAGCCAAACTGGAACAGAGGCTAATCTAACTTAATCTAAATTAGATCTGAACTATGTACAGCACGGATAATCCACTAAATTTACCTAGAAACGGTAGATTGCAAAATCTACCAGCGCTACACGTATATACCAAAAAAAGTTGTCATCATAAACCATGGTTGATTAACCACTTGCCGACTGCTGGACGCCGATATACGTCGCCACAATGGCAGCGGTGGGCAAATAGTCGTACCTGTACGTCCCCTTTAAGAGGCGGGGATAGAAGACGCATGGGCGCCTGCCGCATACAGCGTGACCGTGCCCAGGGGACCGGCGGACCCGATGTCACGGAGCTGCAGAACGGGGAAGTGCCTATGTAAACAAGGCATTTCCCCATTCTGCCTTGTGTCATGACAGAGATCACTGCTCTCTGTCATCGGGAGCAGTGATCGCTGTCATGTGACTGGAAGCCCATCCCCCCACAGTTAGAATCACTCCCTAGGACACACTTAACCCCTTCATTGCCCACTAGTGGTTAACCCCTTCACTGCCAGTGACATTTACACAGTAATCAGTGCATTTTTATAGCACTGATCGCTGTATAAATGACAATGGTCCCAAAATAGTGTCAAAAGTGTCTGATGTGTCCGCCATAATGTCGCAGTCCCAATAAAAATCACAGATCGCCGCCATTACTAGTAAAAAATTATAATAAAAATGCCATAAAACTATACCCTATTCTGTAGATGCTATAAATTTTGCGCAAACCAATCAATATACGCTTATTGCGATTTTTTTTTTTTTTTTTACCAAAAATATGTAGAAGAATACATATTGACCTAAACTGAGGGAAAAAAATTTATATATTTTTGGAGGATATTTATTATAGCAAAAAGTAAAAAATATTGCGTTTTTTTTAAAAATTGACGTTCTTTTTTTTAGCGCAAAAAATAAAAACCGCAGAGGTGATCAAATACCACCAAAAGAAAGCTCTGTGGGAAAAAAAGGACGTCAATTTTATTTGGGTGCAACGTCACACGACCGCGCAATTGTCAGTTAAAGCGATGCAGTGCCGAATCGCAAAAAGTGCTCTGGTCAGGAAGGGGGTAAAATCTTGCAGGGCTGAAGAGGTTAATGTAGCAAAAGGACAATTCCCTAGGATTAAAAGAAATTGTATCCATGAGGAAGATTATGAACATCAATCTAAGGAAATTTCTAGGCGATTTATCAATAAAGGGTATGATTGTGATCATATAGAAAAAGTAAGGAACACAGTTAGAGACATGGATAGGGACAGATTATTAGAAAATAAAGATTTTCGACATAAGACCACTTATGGCCATGATTTTAGATTATAATTTACAGTTTAAACAGGTGAAAAAAATCATTTGCAAGTATTGAAATGTACTTAAATATGATAATATTCTGAAAGATATCATACCATATTTTATATATAAAAGCCCCTAATATTAGAAATAAAATAGTTAAAAATGTGGTAGAACCTCCAAAAAATAATAGTTTCTCCCTTTTTGATGGTATAGGATTCTATGCTTGTGGTAGATGTTATAGCTGTAAGGCGGTTAGAAATATTGATGGGAGAAGGAAAACTTTTATTAATAATTTTAATGGTAAGGAGTATAAAATCAGGGATTTTGTATAATGCAACATAGTTGGTGTAGTTTATGCTTTAGATGCCAACCATGTGGCAAGATCTATGTGGGTAGAACTAAGATGTAATGCATGAGAGAATTAAAGAGCATGTTTACCACACAAAGAAAGGCAAAAAAGTACATTATTTATATCAACATTTTTAATGCATCACAATAAAAATCCAGCTGGAATGAATTGTTGGGGTTTGGAGAAATATAAAAGTAAGTGGAGGGGTAGTAATAAGATTAAAAGTCTAAGCCAACGGGAATCATGGTGGATAAATGAATAAGGGCCTATGGTGCCGAGGGACTTGAATAGAGAATTTGATCGCAATTGTTTTATAGATAACTATTAGTGTTTTTTAATACAGTATATATATCTATAGATAGATATATATATATACACATTTTGAAATCTATGTTTTATCTTTATGTCTATTTTTATTTCTAGTTGATTTTAAATGTATTCTATTATATTTTTAATATATATATATATATTATACAGTCCCTGACAAAAGTCTTGTCGCTTGTGTACAAATTGACCTGAAGTGCCGCTAAAATATATTTCTAATCAAGATTTTGTTACAAGAAATGGGTCATTTTAATCCCAACAGCTTTTGTAATAAGGTTTCAGTGCAAAAAGAAACTGACAAAAAGTATTCTAATATTCACAGCTTGGTAAAGCCCATTGAGTCAATTTTTGCCAAGACGTAAGTGTTGTCGCCTTGTTATATGAGCTTCATCTGTGACTAATAATGGATCAATTAGGTCTCAGGTGTGTATAAAAAGAACACCAGTACACTAGACCTTCTCAACTGCAACTAGACCTCTGCAAACATGCCTAAGATTCACCCGGAGACTAAAGTGTTGATTATTAAGAGGCTGAAGACCAGATCCACTGCTGATGTGGCAGACACCTTCAATGTGTCTCAGCGTCAAGTTCAGAGGATAAAAAAAAGATTTGAAGAGACTGGAGACGTTTTGGACAAGGCCAGGTCAGGGCGACCCCACAAGACAACTGCTCGAGAGGACCGTTTGTTGGCTCGGAAAACCAAGGCCAGCCCATTTTCCACTGCAGCAGAGCTCCACAAGACCTAGTCACCTGAAGTCCCTGTGTCAACCAGAACAGTTTGTCGGATTCTGTCTCGAAATGGCCTCCATGGTCGAATCAGTGCCCATAAGCCAGCACTAAACAAAAGACATTTGAAAAACCATTTGGCATTTGCAAAGGGCCACAGCCTGCTAAAAGGATGGACTCTGGAAAAGTGGCAGAAGATGGATTTTTCAGATGAATCTTCTGTTGAATTACACCACAGTCGCCACAAATATTGCAGGAGACCTACTTGAACCCGCATGGAGCCGAGATTTACCCAGAAAACAGTGAAGTTTGGTGGAGGCAAAATCATGGTCTGGGGTTACATCCAGTATGGGGGTGTGCGAGGGATCTGCAGGGTGGAAGGCAACATCAATAGTTTAAAATACCAAGAAATCTTAGCTACCTCTTATATTCCCAACCATAAAAAAGGCCAAATTTTGCAGCAGGATGGTGCTCCATCGCATACTTCCATTTCCACATCAAAGTTCCTTAAGGCAAAGAAGGTCAAGATGCTCCAGGATTGGCTAGCCCAGTCACCAGACATGAACATCATTGAGCATATGTGGTGTAGGATGAAAGATGAAGCATGGAAGACGAAACCAAAGAATATTGATGAACTCTGGGAGGCATGCAAGACTGTTTTCTTTGCTATTCCTGATGACTTCATCAATAAATTGTATGAATCCTTGCCAAACGGCATGGATGCTGTCCTTCAAGTTCATGGAAGTCATACAAGATATTACATTTGGATCTCACAGCACCACTACTTAATTTGCTGACATATTTTTGGATTTTCAGTAAAGTTGTTCAATTTCTGTATAGGCGACAAAACTTTTGTCTTGCCAAAATTTGACCTGTCTGTCTTGATTAAATGATAAATCTTTTTTCAGTGAAACTAATTTATTTCAGTGCATTAAACATCATTTGGGAGGGCTTTAGCTTTTCATATGAGCTATTTCTAACACCAATTGATTAATTAAAAGTCAGGTTAATAGCAGGAGTTTCTACAAAACAGAGAAGCGACAAGACTTTTCTCAAGGACTGTATATATATATATATATATATATATATATATATATATAATTTTAAATGTATTCTACTCTATTATTTATATATATATATATATATATATATATATATAATCTCATTATATATTATATATATATATATATATATATATATATATATATATATATATATATATATATATATATATATATATTATATATTATATATATAATGAGATTCTAGTGCCAATAGGTGTGGAGGATTGTGGATCTATGCACATAAGGTTAACTCTGAGAAGAAGTGCACAGGGATATATGGTAGTAATCCACAATAAAATGATGATATGTAAACCACAGTAATATGGTGGAGCCGCGGACATAAACCATTGGAAAATGGTGGGCGTATGTTAGATTAATGGACTACAAGAAAATGGCAGATTTTTGAGACTATAACTATGATGGGAACAGCATCGGCCTATCACATCTCCCTGAGGAAGTCACGAGGTGTGAGGAAACATGTAGGAGGGACCTGAGAGGCCTACGCAGAAAGGATTACAAGAGGTGCAGGGCAGTGTATGACCCACGTACGAGTATTCTTATTGCTGGTAGTGCAGGACTGGTGGCAAGTAACTAACCTGACTACTATATATGCTTATGTTCTATGATGTCAATGTAAGTGTTCATTTGGCACATGTGTATTGAATAAAAGTTTTTTTAAAACGATAAAGCACTATTGCATACCCTTATTATCTTGCATGATCATATTGAGCTATCGAGCTAGAGATCATTGTATGCAGGTTTAGGAGTGTGGGGCATGCTGACAATAAACCCAGTAATGATCAATATATAAGACTAAGGATTAGTCTTAAAAGGTGTATAACCTACCTTATTAAGGTGAGGGCACATCTTAAACAGTGGAGGTGGCAAATTGCTTAAAGGATTAAGCATGGTGGAATTTAATGAAGATATCTATTAAGCACTAACTAACCATATAGTGTCGCGCTAAACAAACAATATCAGTAATCCTGCAATATGACAAACTAGTACTTATAAAGTGCGTAAAACTCATGCCATATATTCCAATAAAGTGCTGCAGTGCTCAGAAGATCCATATTAAAAATGTGAAAATAATGCTTCATAGTGAGAATCCACATTATAAGGATGAAGATTAGATATATGCCAAAGAATAATCCTTTGTGAGAGGTGTCCAAACTTTAAAGAAAGTGCCAACACTCCCGAGCGCCCCCCCCCTTTATGAATGTCCTCACATCAGGCCGTGTGACCGCACAGTTAAGTTTGGTCAATACACGCTGACGAACCGCCTCTGGGTTCTATGAGAAAGGTGTCCTGGATCCTCCTGATAATGGAAAAAAAACGACTGGATAGTGTAATACTGTTTTAAACTTGCTTTATTTAAAAATCCCATAAATGGGTACTCACATGTGCATGGTGCTTTCAGCGCACCAGACTGTTACAGGCACAATAAAATATTCCCGTAGGGCTACCGTTTTATTTCAGAGGTCTCCGCAGCTAGCAAGAAGTTGCTACTGCTACCAAACGCGCGACACTATATGGTTGGTAATTATTTTGCACATATGGGACTGTGAGCAGTGTCAGCGGCTGAAAATTATAGATTTATGTGATATCCTTATATATATATATATATATATATATATATATATATATATATATATATATATATATACGTTTGTATATTTTACTGGTAGTATCCCTGTGATAGCTCGCAAGACCTTTATTTTATTTTATTATTACTCTATTAAGGACTGTTTAGTATCACAACTTGCGGATTTTCACAGTATATTTTTTGCACAAAGAAACTGAACTTATCTCTTTTATGAACGAAAGTGTTTTTTGCAGTTTTTTTGCATAGACATTTACAATAGGTGATTGTGGGCGTATTTGGTTGTTTATATACAGTATCTCACAAAAGTGAGTACTCCCCTCACATTTGTGTAAATATTTTATTATATCTTTTCATGTGACAACACTGAAGAAATGACACTTTGCTACAATGTAAAGTAGTGAGTGTACAGCTTGTATAACAGTATAAATTTGCTGTCCCCTCAAAATGGCTCTACACACAGCCATTATTGTCTAAACCACTGGCAACAAAAGTGAATACACCCCTAAGTGAAAATGTCCAAATTGGGCCCAATTAGCCATTTTTCCTCCCTGGTGTCATGTGGTTCGTTAGTGTTACAAGGTCTCAGGTGTGAATGGGGAGCAGGTGTGTTAAATTTGGTGTTATCGCTCTCTCTCTCATACTGGTCACTGGAAGTTCAACATGGCACCTCATGGCAAAGAACTCTCTGAAGATCTAAAAAAAAAAAATTGTTGCTCAACATAAAGATGGCCTAGGCCAGTGTTTCTCAACTCCAGTCCTCAAGGCGCACCAACAGGTCATGTTTTCAGGATTTCCACTAATTTGCACAGGTGATTTGATCAGTTTTCACTGCCTTAGTAATTACCACAGCCGTTTCATCTGAGGGAAATCCTGAAAACATGACCTGTTGGTGCGCCTTGAGGACTGGAGTTGAGAAACACTGGCCTAGGCTATAAGAAGATTGCCAAGACCCTGAAACAGCTGCAGCATGGTAGCAAAAACCATACTGCGGTTTAATAGGGACAGGTTCCACTCTGAACAGGCTTTGCCATGGTCGACAAAAGAAGTTTAGTACACGTGCTCAGCGTCATATCCAGAGGTTGTCTTTGGGAAATAAACGTATAAGTGCTGCCAGCATTGCTGCCGAGGTTGAAGGGGTGGGGAGGTCAGCCTGCCAGTGCTCAGACCATACGCCGCACACTGCATCAAATTGGTCTGTATGGCTGTCATCCCAGAAGGAAACTTCTTCTAAAGATGATGCAGAAGAAAGCTCAGAAACAGTTTGCTGAAGACAAGCAGACTAATGATATGGAACCACGTCCTGATGAGACCAAGATAAACTTATTTGGTTCAGATGGTTTCAAGCGTGTGTGGCGGCAACCAGGTGAGGAGTACAAAGACAAATGTGTCTTGCCTACAGTCAAGCATGGTGGTGGGAGTGTCCTGCTCTGGGGCTGCATGAGTGCTGCCAGCACTGGGGAGCTACAGTTCATTGAGGGAACCATGAATGCCAACATGTACTGTGACATACTGAAGCAGAGCATGATCCCCTTCCTTTGGTGACTGGGCTGCAGGGCAGTATTCCAACATAACAACCCCAAACACACCTCCAAGATGACCACTGCCTTGCTAAAGAAGCTGAGGGTAAAGGTGATGGACTGGCCAAGCATGTCTCCAGAGCCAAACCATGTTGAGCATCCTCAAACGGAAGGTGGAAGAGCACAAGGTCTCTAACATCCACCAATAAAAAAGAAAGAAGGACGGCGCCCTCTAAGTGCAGCATGTATGTTAAAAATATTTATTACAATAGATAAAAACACTCACATTTGAGTTGCTAAAAACCAGCAAGTAAAGTAGTTTCATCCGCGTGCTCTCGGGGGATGTGGGTGTCACGGGCCAGTGGGGGGGTTCCTGGGATGTGAGTCCTGTGACCTGGGTCCTGGTAGCTGTTCCGGTGGTGCCGAGGGTCCTCAGAGCCTCCGGGCGGCCAGGATGTCGGTCATGGATCCTCCTTGGAGCGCCGTTGTGACCTGCATCTTCACTTCCGGGAGCGGGGTGAGGCGGGCGGTGCTTCGCATTCGGAGCATGCATGCTCCTTCATCAGGCTATGCTGGTGGCCATATTCAGTGTGGGAATTTATACCATAGGCACTGGGAGGGGTGGAGAGGTAATTGAGAGGAGGGCGGGACTATGTATAATTGGGCGCGTAAGTAACCATGGAGATGGGGTGTACACAATGTGGAAGGGGAGTGAAGGGAGACGGGGAGTGGGCGGGGCGGGGAATGAGGAGGGGGGGAAAGAGATATGCAAATGAGTATGTTGTGGTAAGAACATATATGTGTGTATATGGATCGTGGGGTAAGGAGAAGGCGGTCTATATGAAGAGGAATGTTGTATTGATCATAGTGGACGGGAACAATATATATATATATATATATATATATATATATATATATATATATATATATACATATATACATACACGTAAACATATATGGGAAGGGAATACAAAAATGCAGAAAACGGTATATAATTAAATAAGTATATAATTATAGGGAGAGATGGGTGGTATATATGAGAAGAAATGACGCAATGATGGAAAAGGAATAAAATATGTACAATGTATATACGTGTGTAAACACAAAGAACCAATTATAAAGGATCCTTTCACACACACATACACATATATACACATATATACACATTTAAATGACGCGTAAGATTGGGACAAAAGGAGGGGGGGAGTGTGTTTCCAGACGGGTATTTGGGAATGAGAGGAATGTTATGGGAAATACTGGGAAATAAATAAAGTAAAAATAATAAAAAATATATAGAAATAAAAATAAAGATAAATATAAATATAAAAATAAAAATAATAAAAATAAAAATACAAGTACAAATAAATAAAATAATAGTAATAAAAATAAATATAAAAATAAAAAGAAAGAAATTAAAAATACAAATTTAAATAAAAATAAATATAAAAATAGAAATAGAAATAAAAAATAAAAATGGTATGTGTTATACACTAGGGCTATGTGGATAGGAGTAATGGGTGGGAGACAGGTATACACTCACACTAGTGTTCCACGTAGACTGTAAGTTAATGGGGTAGTGACTAGATGATGGATAAAACAATGAATGTGACAACAGGTAGGACAATGGATGAAACAATACGTGGTGAATTGAGATGATGTGATGAGGCAGGGATGTGGTTGGGGTCACAGCAAAATGTTAATTTCAATGCCTTCATTGAGGCCTCCTGGTGATAAAATGTCCAGTGTGTATATCCAGTAGTTTTCTCTTTCACACAACCTTTTGTAGCGTTCAGCGGTAGGGAGGGTGGGTGGAATAGACTCAATAACCCACATGCGTAGCCCTGAAGATGTTTGTCCATGATGTTCTTTAAAATATCTCAGTACGCTATGCTTGTCAATGCCCTTCTCTACAAGGTTACGATGCTCACCAAACCTTTTGCGGAGTGGGCGTATAGTGCAGCCTACGTATAGTAGGCCGCAGGGGCATGTGAGGCAATAGACCACATAATCTGAACCACAATTGAAGAAGTTGGGGATGACATATAGTTTACCCTTATGATGGAAGTCTTTTTGCCTATGTGTAACATGGGCGCATGTGAGGCAGAGGGGCTTCCTACATTGATACATGCCTTTGATGTTAAAGAAGGTTAACGGGGTACTGGCGGTGGGGCGTGCTGTTTTCACTTTGCTTGTTGCTATTTGGGCCTTTATATTCTTAGCCCGTCTGTAGGTGACCAGTGGTTTATCACTTATGGTGGGTTTTAGATGCGGATCCTCACGCAGAATGGACCAGTGTTTGGTGAAGGTCTTTTCCATTTGCTTAAATCTGTTGTGGTATTGTGTCACAAATCTGACGGGTTGGTTAGTGTCGTCTGTACTAGTTTGTCTCTTGTCCTTCGCGTTTTCACTGAGATAGTATTGGAAGGCATCTTCTATGATGTGGTCTGGGTAACCCTTGTCTTTAAATTTGGCTTTGAGTAGTAAGCCGTGTGTTTCATAGTCCTGTAGATGCGTGCAATTGTGTTTTAGACGGCAGAACTGGCTTTTTGGGATGTTTTTAACCCATCGTGGGTGATGGCAACTGTTAAGGTGTACGTAAGAATTCCCTGAGGTGGATTTTGTATAATTCTGGGCGCAGATGGTGTTTTCATAGTGGAAGAGTTCCAGATCCAAAAAGGCCAGTTTGTTATTGTCTGTGACTGATGTAAATGATAGACCCATGGTGTTGTTGTTGCAGTGTTGGACAAAGGGTAGGATGGAGGTTTCTGGACCATCCCAGATAATGACCACGTCATCTATGTAGCGCCCGTAATAGACTATGTGGGGCGCATATGGGTTATTGTTGTGTATATATTGTAGCTCCCAGTAACCCATGGTAAGGTTCACGTAGCTGGGGGCAAAATTGGCCCCCATGGCAGTTCCTTGTGTTTGAATTTAGAAGTCTCCGTGGGATTCAAAATAATTGTGGGTTAGGCAGAATTCTAATATTTCCAGTAAGAATTGGTTCTGACGTGGGTTGAGTGATGGATCATTGTTGAGGTAGTGTCGTACAGCTTGTAAACCAATGTTATGGGGAATGGACGTGTATAGTGAGACCACATCTAGCGAGAGCCAGCGGTATGTGGGTTCCCAGGAGTAGTATCGTAGCATGTTCAGAAGGTGGATGCTGTCTTTAATGTAGGAAGGTAGATTCTGTACTATACCTTGTAGAAAATGATCAATGTAGCTAGAGAAGTAGCTGGTTATGCTTTCCATGGCCGCTACTATTGGTCTACCAGGAGGGTGTGTGGGGTCTTTGTGCACCTTCGGAAGGTGGTAAAAGTAGGGCCTTTTATAAAAGTCGTGTTTAAGAAATGAGGCTTCGGATGCAGTAACTATACCATCTGCTTGTGCTTGATCTATTAGGTTGTTAGCTTCAATAGAGAATTTGGGTAAGGGATCTCCAGAAAGTTTTTTGTATGTGGATGTGTCAGATAGGAGTCTAGTTTCCAGCATGTAGTCTGCACGGTTCTGGACTACGATACCACCTCCTTTATCTGCGGGCTTTATAACCAGTTGCCTGTTGTTGGTGAGTAATTTAAGAGCCGTGCGTTCTGCTGGGGTTAAGTTAGATGGTGGATTGGAATGTGAGTTGGACATTTGACACATTCGTAGTATATCAGCATATACAACCTGATAGAAGGTCTGGAAGGTCCTTTGGCAAATGTGGGATAAAAGATAGATTTCGGTTTGAAATTAGTGTGTAAGATGGGTGGAGAGGTAGGTGGATGTTGAGTTAGAGATTCAATCTGGTCGTCAATGTAGAGATCTTCCAACTGGTCTAGGGCTATGAGTTCTGCGGGTCCTAGGGTGGAGGAGTCTTCTGTAGTAGTACTGCATTCAGCATGGTCATTACTAGTATATGGAGTAGTCTTTGGGGTAATGTTTGGGGTACCATTACCTTTCTTAGTGTCTTGAATGTTGAAATATCATTTGATGGTGATATTTCTAATGAACCTATTGAGATCCAAGAAGAGAGTGAAAGGGTTGGGAGATGCTGTGGGGGCGAAGGTGAGCCCGCGTGCTAGTAGAGATTTTTCAGGCATGGATAAGGTGTGATCAGAGAGGTTGAAGATTTTTACAGTCTGCACAATTTCTCCCTCCTTTTTGTGTCTGTGTCTCCCCCCTCTCCTGCCTCGTCGGTGAGCTTTCTTTTTGGGCAGGGTTGGGGGGTGATCACTAAAAAAGAGGGGGTAGGGGTGGGAGATATATGTTTATTGGTCAGACTGTAACTGGGGGGTGATGAGATGGCGTGGATACTGGGGTGGTCCATGGTGGACCCAGATGCATGAGTGATCTTGGGCTGTGTGGTGTGTAGATTCCCAATACCAAAATCCAGAGTGGATGACTGGGGATCCTCATAGGTATTGTGATCTGATATGGCACTGTGTTTCTTTGAGGGTAACCGGTATGGAAGGGATTGAGGTAAGGATGCCAGTGTGGGGTTTCTTTTTTATACTCTTGGAAGTTTTGGGTGCACTGGAGGAAGAAACTGGCACAGGGGGTGGTGAACGATGATGGTCCTCTTTTGGTGTGGGCTGTGGCTGTCTGTTAGGTGCCGGTGGCCTATGTGGTTTATAAGGCTTGGTGGAGGGGCCTTGACAGGATAAGAGGGCCGTGGTGGGCCTTGGTACGCATTCCATCAGGGGGACTGGGGTGTGGTTCTCTTGCCCTGATGGGGTGTGGAGATTGGGGTGGTTGTTAACTTTGGGGGGGTGTGTTGCGTCTGGGTTTTTTCCAACAGTGGATCCTGTTGGAGTTGTAATCGTCAAAGTCTCTGCGTATCTTCTGTAATTTACATTTGATGAGGCAATCCTCTTGGTAATTAGTGTTAAGTTTCAGTTTTTTGTACCATGACGTGGGTAAAGGTGTAATGTACGATCTTAGTTCATCTATAAGATTAGTTAATTTAGACGATAATTAGTTGAATAGGGTATCCCTTTGCTTGATGATGATTTCCATCCATTTTTGAGTGCAGAATTCGGATATGGTGGACCATTCAGCGGCTAAATCTGCGCCCAGAAATGAGCAAGTCTTTTGGTTTCTGAGACCTATACCTTCTACAAGGTATAGTACAGAACCTACCTACCTACATTAAAGACAGTATCCACCTTCTGAACATGCTACGATACTACTCCTGGGAACCCACATACCACTGGCTCTCGTCAGATGTGGTCTCACTAGCTCTCCCAGCTACGCGAACCTTACCATGGGTTACTGGGAGCTACAATATATACACAACAATAACCCATATGCGCCCCACATAGTCTATTACGGGCGCTACATAGATGACGTGGTCATTATCTGGGATGGTCCAGAAACCTCCATCCTACCCTTCGTCCAACACTGCAACAACAACACCAAGGGTCTATCATTTACATCAGTCACAGACAATAACAAACTGGCCTTTTTGGATCTGGAACTCTTCCACTATGAAAACACCATCTGCGCCCAGAATTATACAAAATCCACCTCAGGGAATTCTTACCTACACTTTAACAGTTGCCATCACCCACGATGGGTTAAAAACATCCCAAAAAGCCAGTTCTGCCGCCTAAAACACAATTGCTCGCGCCTACAGGACTATGAAACACACGGCCTACTACTCAAAGCCAAATTCAAAGACAAGTGTTACCCAGACCACATCATAGAAGATGCCTTCCAATACTATCTCAGTGAAAACACGAAGGACAAGAGACAAACCAGTACAGACGACACTACCCAACCCGTCAGATTTGTGACACAATAGCACAACAGATTTAAGCAAATGGAAAAGATCTTCACCAAACACTGGTCCATTCTGCGTGAGGATCCGCATCTAAAACCCACCATACGTGATAAACCACTGGTCACCTACAGACGGGCTAAGAATATTAAGGCCCAAATAGCACCAAGCAAAGTGAAAACAGCACGTCCCACCGCCAGTGCCCCGTTAACCTTCTTTAACATCAAAGGCATGTATCAATGTAGGAAGCCTCTCTGCCTCACATGCGCCCATGTTACACATAGGCAAAAAGACTGCCATCATAAGGGTAAACTATATGTCATCCCCGACTTCTTCAATTGTGGTTCAGATTATGTGGTCTATTGCCTCACATGCCCCTGCGGCCTACTATACGTAGGCCGCACTATACGCCCACTCCGCAAAAGGTTTGGTGAGCATCGTAACCTTGTAGAGAAGGGCATTGACAAGCATAGCGTACCAAGACATTTTAAAGAACATCATGGACAAACATCTTCAGGGCTACGTGTGTGGGTTATTGAGTCTATTCCACCCACCCTCCCTACCGCTGAACGCTACAAAAGGTTGTGTGAAAGAGAAAACTACTGGATATACACACTGGACACTTTATCGCCAGGAGGCCTCAGAGAAGGCATTGAAATTAACATTTTGCTGTGACCCCAACCACATCCCTGCCTCATCACATCATCTCATCTCAATTCACCACGTATTGTTTCATCCATTGTCCTACCTGTTGCTCATTCATTGTTTTATCCATCATCTAGTCACTACCCCATTAACTTACAGTCTACGTGGAACACTAGTGTGAGTGTATACCTGTCTCCCACCCATTACCCCTATCCACATAGCCCTAGTGTATAGCACATACCATTTTTATTTTTATTTCTTATTTTTATTTCTATTTTTATTTTTATATTTATTTTTTATTTAAATTTTTATTTTTAATTTCTTTATTTTTATTTTATATTTATTTTTATTTTTATTACTATTATTTTTATTTTTATTTAATTGTACTTGTATTTTTATGTTTATTATTTTTATTTTTATATTGATATTTATCTTTATTTTTATTTATATTTCTATATATTTTTATTATTTTTACTTTTATTTATTTCCCAGTATTTCCCATAACATTCCTCTCATTCCCAAATACCCATCTGGAAACACACTCCCCCCCCTCCTTTTGTCCCAATCTTACCCGTCATTTAAATGTGTATGTATGTGTGTGTGAAAGGATCCTTTATAAAAGGTTCTTTGTGTTTACACACGTATATACATTGTACATGTTTTATTCCTTTTCCATCATTGCGTCATTTCTTCTCATATATACCACCCATCTCTCCCTATAATTATATACCTATTTAATTATATACTGTTTTCTGCATTTTTGTATTCCCTTCCCATATATGTTTACGTGTATGTATATATGTATATATATATATAGATATGTGTGTATGTATATATATAGTTACATAGTTACATAGTAGGTGAGGTTGAAAAAAGACGCAAGTCCATGAAGTCCAACCTATGTGTGTGATTATGTGTCAGTATTACATTACATATCCCTGTATGTTGCGGTCATTCAGGTGATTATCTAATAGTTTCTTGAAGCTATCAATGCTCCCCGCTGAGACCACCGCCTGTGGAAGGGAATTCCACATCCTTGCCGCTCTTACAGTAAAGAACCCTCTACGTAGTTTAAGGTTAAACCTCTTTTCTTCTAATTGTAATGAGTGGCCACGAGTCTTATTAAACTCTCTTCTGCGAAAAAGTTTTATCCCTATTGTGGGGTCACCAGTACAGTATTTGTAAATTGAAATCATATCCCCTCTCAAGCGTCTCTTCTCCAGAGAGAATAAGTTCAGTGCTCGCAACCTTTCCTCATAACTAAGATCCTCCAGACCCTTTATTAGCTTTGTTGCCCTTCTTTGTACTCGCTCCATTTCCAGTACATCCCTCCTGAGGACTGGTGCCCAGAACTGGACAGCATACTCCAGGTGCGGCCGGACCAGAGTCTTGTAGAGCGGGAGAATTATCGTTTTATCTCTGGAGTTGATCCCCCTTTTAATGCATGTCAATATTCTGTTTGCTTTATTAGCAGCAGCTTGGCATTGCATGCCATTGCTGAGCCTATCATCTACTAGGACCCCCAGGTCCTTTTCCATCCTAGATTCCCCCAGAGGTTCTCCCCCCAGTGTATAGATTGCATTCATATTTTTGCCACCCAAATGCATTATTTAGCATTTTTCTACATTGAACCTCATTTGCCATGTAGTCGCCCACCCCATTAATTTGTTCAGGTCTTTTTGCAAGATTTCCACATCCTGCGGAGAAGTTATTGCCCTGCTTAGCTTAGTATCGTCTGCAAATACAGAGATTGAACTGTTTATCCCATCCTCCAGGTCGTTTATGAACAAATTAAATAGGATTGGTCCCAGCACAGAACCCTGGGGAACCCCACTACCCACCCCTGACCATTCTGAGTACTCCCCATTTATCACCACCCTCTGAACACGCCCTTGTAGCCAGTTTTCAATCCATGTACTCACCCTATGGTCCATGCCAACGCACCTTATTTTGTACAGTAAACGTTTATGGGGAACTGTGTCAAATGCTTTTGCAAAATCCAGATACACCACGTCTACGGGCCTTCCTTTATCTAGATGGCAACTCACCTCCTCATAGAAGGTTAATAGATTGGTTTATATATATATATATTTTGTTCCCGTCCACTATGATCAATACAACATTCCTCTTCATATAGACCGCCTTCTCCTTACCCCACGATCCATATACACACATATATGTTCTTACCACAACATACTCATTTGCATATCTCCCTTTTTTCCCCCCCTCCTCACTCCCCGTCCCGCCCAATCCCCGTCTCCCTTCACTCCCCTTCCACATTGTGTACACCCCATCTCCATGGTTACCTACGCGCCCAATCATTATACATAGTCCCGCCCTCCTCTCAATTACCTCTCCACCCCTCCCAGTGCCTATGGTATAAATTCCCACACTGAATATGGACACCAGCATAGCCTGATGAATGAGCACGCAAGCCCCGAACGCGAAGCACCGCCCGCCTCACCCCGCTCCCGGAAGTGAAGACGCAGGTCAGCACGGCGCTCCACGGAGGATCCATGACCGACATCCTGGCTGCCCGGAGGCTCTGAGGACCCTCAGCACCACCGGAACAGCTACCAGGACCCAGGTCACAGGACTCACATCCCAGGAACCCCCCCACTGGCCCGTGACACCCACATCCCCCGAGAGCACGCGGATGAAACTACTTTACATGCTGGTTTTTATCTATTGTAATACATATTTTTAACATACATGCTGCAGGGAGCCGTCCTTCTTTCTTTTTTATTGTTCCAGAGCTGCTTCTAGCTTTTATAGACTGGCTGCCTTCCATTTATTCAGCATCACTTTATCCTTACATGGACTAATACCTGAACTTGTTGTGAAACATTAACTACCACCACCAAGTTCCCCCTCTCAGGAACCCCAAACCCACCCCCTTCCCCCCACCATTTTTAGTTATACGTACTCGGCTACCTCCATTGTGCGCCATATTAACCCCTTGATCGTTTATTTTCTCTAACATCCACCAGCTCTGTGATGTCCTGTGAAGCTCTGGTGAACTCCATGCCCAAGAGGGTTAAGGCAGTGCTGGAAAATAATGGTGGCCACACAAAATATTGACACTTTGGGCCCAATTTGGACATTTTCACTTAGGGGTGTACTCACTTTTGTTGCCAGCAGTTTAGACATTAATGGCTGTGTGTTTGTTTTGCTTGCGTCTATCTAGCAAGGTTACTCTGTGGTATAAGCAAGGAAGCTGAGATTTCTGCAGTGTGTAAATGTGCTTTACTATACAAAGATGCTGTACATACAAAAACTATTACAATATTAGGAATACAATACAAGACTGACAGATATCTATAACAAGCAAAAAATGCCTAGCAAATGAACAGCCTATGGTCTAACAGTACAAATACACTTAAAGGTTACTTATCTTCTGTTACTGTATGTTCGTGATCTCCATTGGCAACAATTTTTCGGGAGCATCAGGCACTGTTTTTGTATCATGGGTGGTTTCTGATGTTACAGCATGATGTTGGGTGTGTGTGTGTGTGTCCCTACTCACCCCTTTTATGTGTCAGGCTGTTTGCCATAGTTACCAAACAACAGAAAACATGCCTGTTTACTGTAGCTGTAGAAACAATGGACTGTTGAAAACTGTATCTACGTACCCATTGTCTAATCAAGCCAGCACCTGAGAGTAATCTAACAGTCATTCTTTCAGTTTGAGAGCTGAAAAAAAACTCAAACAACTAAATCTCTTTCTTGTGTACCGTAGCTATAGAGACAATAGCCTGTTGAAAACACTGTAACAATGATATCTACCCCCATTGTATATAACAGCATTTGTTCAAGAAATCTACTCAAGCCAAAAACTGACAATATCTCTATGACCAACCACTATTGTATAATGTTATGTCCCATGTATCGGAAGTCTGATTAATAAAAAAAAATCATATTGTAACAAATGCAACACATTCCGCCATAGATTTTTTTTTCTCAGACTACATACAAAATTTCTTCATTACTAAACTCATTCTAAACATTAATTTTCCTTGAATGCAACACCTCCCATTTCTGTCACTGAGAAGGTGTTTCAGTCTTTATCTAAAAAAGTTCATTAGAAAGTCCATTTTAAAGTTCTTTAGAAACAAGTTCAGGCTTGTAATACATCAAAGGCCTTGCTCTCCATAGCTCTTGCGATCTTCCGTCATTCTTTCCATCATGTAACCACTTTTCTCTGGTCTTCCTATGGATCAAATCAGAGACAGCCTGTGGAGTGGAAAACAAAGCGGATTATCTGTTCCTTCTAATAATACATAAACAGTAGATCCAGGCCCTTCAGCTAAAATCTCTCCTCTAAGTGGCTTCTTGCCTGGATATCTGACTAACACTTTGCCCCCTGCTTGTACCCACTTCTGACCCTCCCAAAGAACATCAATAGGGAGGAGAGAAAGTATACTGATATTTCCCAGAAGATCACTGCTGTTTATTTTGGAAGGTTTGCTGTTATGTAGCCTCACTTTCCACTCTTGCTGAGAAGTATCCACTAACCAGTCAGAGTCCCAGCCACTGTCTTGAAGCTCATCTGTCAATGCAAATGTAACTTCAAACCTTCCTGCCAGATTCCCTCTCATTCCTAGATAGGCTTCAGATACATCACTCTTCTATGTCATGGGAAGCAGTAACATGGTATCTGTTAAGCCCTGTTCTTTCAGGAACCTTACATAAATACTGAACTCTGCACTCCAGCTGTGGAATCTGTGCCCCAGCCCCTACCATCCTCTCATATGGTGTGCTTTTGGCTATTGGCCTAGAATTTAACAACATGACTGCCTGTGTGAGGACCCGATCCCACCCCCTTGGTGTATGTGTGGGTGTAAGTTTGCGTATCTGGTCCTTCAATAGCCCGTTGTATCTTTCAATCAAACCAGCTGCCTGTGGATGGTATGGGATGTGGCACAACCAGTACACTCCAGAATCTTTGGCCCACTGCTGTATTGTTGATCCAGTGAAGTGTGAGCCGTTATCACTTTGGACTTGTTTGGGACAACCATAAGCAACAACAAGTTTCTGGAGCAGGTGAAGAGTTGCGGCTTGATCTGCACGTTTGCAGGGATGAACAAGCATAAGTCCTGAATAGGTGTCCACTGCAGTGCAATAATATCTCAGTCCATTACTTCCCTGGAGCAGAGGACCGATGAAATTAATCTGCCAGATCTCTGCAGGCCTCTCACCCCTCTTAATCGACCCGGTGGAGTACTTTTGCAATGGCCATTGTCGCCCTTCTCCACTCACTGTACAGTTCCCTATTACAGTCTTTATCATGTCCATGGATATAGGCAATCCTCTCTGCTGTGCCCATTCATATGTTGCTTTCTGCCCCAAATGTCCAGATTGCTTGTGGGCCCAGTTGGTCAAGTTCATCAAGACAGGATCAATTGGCACAACTGCCTTCACTTTGGCGATTTCATCTGCAACTCTGTTCTAGTTCTCAAAGTCTGAGACTAGGGGCAAATGTGCATCAACATGCCCCACTTTTATGGTGCGAGAGTGAGCTTCCTTCCAGATGTAGTCCCAGACTTCCTTGCCTCCCCACACCACCTTTCCATGAATCATCCATTCATTGGACTTCCACGTGGGCATCCAAGTTGTCAGTCCTTTAAAAACCGCCCAGCAGTCAGTGTAGATAGTGACATGGGAAGAAGGATCCTCCTGTAGAGTCATCACCACAGCTTTCAACTCTGCATACTGACTGGACCCTCCAATTCCGGTCTCCTGCAGGACTATGTCTGTACTTGGGTTGTAGGCTTCTGCTGTCCATTTACGTCCAGACGAGGTGACTATGGCTGAACCATCAGTGAATCACGCTGACTCCTTCATGTCTTCTGACAGAGACTCAAAGGGTGGAGCCTCTAGAATGGGGGATGACTGCAGCACAGGAATTTCTTCTTCTGTTCGGGTGCTGGTAAAAGTGACAAGCCCAGCCAATTGTTTTGAAATGTCTCTAACATCCCCAGCTGCAATACCCCCTCTTTCTTGAAGGTACCACTTCCATTTCATCAGTGTCTGGTTCTGGGCTACAGCTGCCCTATTGGTCAGTCCGTTATCTCTCAGTATGGATGGTGACTGTGTCCTTTCCTGTAATGGTCTCTACATGTTGAAGTGCTGTGTAGGCCCCAAATAGGTACTTCTCTAGGGGCGTGTATCTCTTCTGTGCCCCTGTCAGTTGTTTGGACCAAAATCCAATGGGTATTGCTCTCAGTCCTTTCTTTTCATTTGGCTGCCACAGACTCCAAGATATGGTACCATTCTGCTCCACTACATCCAGCTGAAATGGTACTCCTTGTCTCACGGGTCCTAATCCCTGATGCTGCAAAATAGCTTCTTTAGCAGCCAGGAATGCAGTCCGCTGCTCTGAACCCCATGAGAACTCAGTCTTTTTTCTGGTGACATTATATATAGGCCTCAGAATCAGTCCAAGATGTGGGATGAACGATCTCCAGAACCCCACAACTCCAATGAACTTCTGTGCCTCCTTTTTGGTAGTAGGGGGCGACAGAGCCTGGATAGTTTGCACAAGCGTCTCTGGAATTTTCCTCTGCGGCCCAGTCCACATCATTCCCAGGAATTTCACTTCTGTGGCTGGTCCTTGGACTTTGTCTCTGTTGATAGCCCACCCTCTGTTCTCCAAGTGCTCTATCAGCAGGTGCAGTGCTTCAATTACATCTTCTTTTGTCCCAGAGATCATGATGTCATCAATGTAGTGAAACACAGCGACTTTCAAATTCAGGGTACTTAAATCTCAGGCAATCAGTCCACGACAAATCGTTGGAGAATGAAGATAGCCTTGCGGAAGGACAGTGAAAGTGTACTGGCGGCCGTCCCACACCATAGCAAACTGGTCTTGACACTCTAGATCTATTAAAATTGAAAAGAAAGCATTATCCAGGTCTATCACAGCATGATATTCTCCTGCATTTTTAGCAATTTCAGCAATTGAGATCATATCTGGTACAGCTGACTTCAATGGAGGTGCCACTTTGTTTAGACCTCTGTAATCCACAGTCATTCTATATGTCCCATCAGGTTTTTTTTACAGGGAACACCGGAGATGAGAAAGGACTTACAGCAGGTCTAAGGATCCCTACTCTCAACAGTTCATGAATAGTCTCCCCAATTTCTTTGTGGCCTCCAGGAAGTCTGTACTGCTTGAGACAGACTGGCTTCTCTGGTGGAGGAATGTAGACAGGGGTCCAATTTGCATGACCTCTGACCACAGCCTTCACCGCCCTAACAAGATACGCTTTATCAGGATACCCGAATGTGAATGTACCTCTTTCAGTCTGAATTGACTGACCTTGAAGTACATCCATCCCAAGAATATTTTCGGGTAACTCTGATACCAAAACATTTGTCATAAAGTCTGATCCCTTGCCAATAGCCAATTTCACCCGTATCCTGGTAGTTTCTGATGTTACAGCATGATGGTGTGTGTGTCCCTGCTCACCCCTTTTATGTGTCAGGCTGTTTGCCATAGTTACCAAACAACACAAAACATGCCTGTTTACTGTAGCTGTAGAAACAATGGACTGCTGAAAACTGTATCTACGTACCCATTGTCTAATCAAGCCAGCACATGACAGTAATCTAACAGTCATTCTTTCAGTTTGAGAGCTGAAAAAAAAACTCAAACAACTAAATCTCTTTCTTGTGTACCGTAGCTATAGAGGCAATAGCCTGTTGAAAATACTGTAACAATGATATCTACCCCATTGTATAAAACAGCATTTGTTCAAGAAATCTACTCAAGCCAAAAACTGACAATATCTCTATGACCAACCACTATTGTGTAATGTTATGTCCCATGTATCGTAAGTCTGATTAATAAAAAAAAATCATATTGTAACAAACGCAACACAGTGTTGAGTTATTTTGAGGGGACAGCAAATTTACACTGTACACTCACTACTTTACATTGTAGCAAAGTTTCATTTCTTCAGTGTTGTCACATTAAAAGATATAATAAAAAATTTACAAAATTGTAAGGGCTGTACCCACTTTTGTGAGATACTGTATATTTATATGTATTATTATGATATAGACACATTTGCACTTTATTAATAGCGCTGCACTATAAGTATATAATTAGCCTAAGAAAATAATTCTCCCTTTTTGACCATGTTTCGTGTTACACCTATATTTAGACCCCTTTCACACTGAGGCGGTTTTCAGGCATTTTAACGCTAGAAATAGCCTCTAAATAGCGCCTGAAAAATGCCTCCCATTAATTTCAGTGTCTTTTCACACTGGGGCGGTGCACTTGTGGGACGTTGGGAAAATTCCTGCAAGCAGCATCTTTGGGGAGGTTTGGGAGCACTGTATACAACACTCCCAAAACGCCCTGCCCATTGAAATGAATGGGCAGCACTTACAAAGCGATTCGGAAGGGCCGCAACATGGGGGTTTTTAAAAGCGCTCCCAGTGTCAAAGGGGTCTTAAGGTGTAACAGAAACCATGGTCAGCATGCAACAGCTCTTGCCCCTTTTCTGGATTGTGCAGTTCACCCTGCATAATCCTGTCAAATTTGAAATTTGCCCAGCTGTGAGTGACTTGAGCCACGTCATTCATCCACTTGAAGTTGTGAATGAAATTACTATGAGTCCCATCTTCCACCGAAGCAGAGGGACTGTAGTTCTCAATGGAGCACAAGTGCAGTGATGTCACCACAGTTATATATCATTGATACTTCCTCCAGCTCTACGACTGAAGGTCTGTTCAAGGTTGATTGGCCAAAAGTGCGTGAACACCCTGCAAATTGAGTTTTGGTGTTTCCAGTGAAGGTTACTTATAATAGACATTATAGTACAAAAACAGGTTACTGTCACTGTTACAGCATAAAGACAATTTAGGCGTGTACTTGTGCACAAAGTCTGGTCCTAAAACATATGGGGGGTTATTTACGAAAGGCAAATCCACTTTGCACTGCAAGTGCACTTTACAGTGCACTGAAAGTGCACTTGGAAGTACAGTCGCTCTAAATCTAAGGGGTAGATCTGAAATGAGGGGAAGCTTTGCTGATTTTATCTTCCAATCATGTACAACCTAGATATGTGCATTCGTTTTCGTCCGAATGCATTTTCGTCCGAATTTCAGGTATTTTGGTTATCGTTTTACTAAACGATAACGAAAATGCAGAATCTGAAAACCGAAAGATCCGACATAAACAAATGCTTTATTTTCCTTTTCGTTGCTACAACAGTTTGATATAGATAGGAAATTCAACATGATGATGACAATAACAATCTGTGTCCATCAAACCTGTGGTCGAATGTGCCTAACCTTAACTCTATTAGTCCAAGATTATTCTACATAGAGAGAAAAGATTCGACGTAGGGGAGAAAAGATTCGACGTAGCGCAGAAAAGATTCGACGTAGGGGAGAAAAGATAAATAAAAATAATGATGATGATGAATGTTATTGGCTGATTGTAACCAAAGAGGAGGAGCAGTAAAATAGCTAGAACTAAGTACACACGTACTTTGGCTTATGGTGTCTGTTGAAAGTTCTAAGAAGATTCGATGGAGCAGGTAAACTATACAGCGTCATACAGTTTAGCTGCTCCGTCGAATCTTCTTTGAACATTCGACAGCCACCATAAGCCTTCAATGACAGATTCGACCTTAATTTGGATTTTCGGACGAATGCAATTTTTAACGCAAAAACGAAATAAATAAAAACGAAATAAATGTATTTTTCGGATGAAAACGAAATTCCGAAACGAAATATTTCAGTGTGCACATGTCTAGTACAAGCTATAAAAATGCTGTTTTTTATTTTCCTTGCATGTCCCCCTCAGATGTACAGCGATTTTGCTTCCAAGTGCACTTTTAGTGCAAAGTGTAGTTTCCTTTAGTAAATAACCCCCATGGTTTGTTGAATTTGGTGTGGAGGAACTTGAGTGGTCATTTCAAAGCCCTGACCTCAATCTTACTAAAACCCTTTGGAAATAGAGGTAATGGAATACCTATCATGAGCAAGGTATCAAACCTGATCTCACACATGCACTTTTGGCTGAATGGGCACACATTTCTACAGATGCACTTAAATCTTGTAAAAATCATTCACAGGACAGTCGAGGTTGTTAAGGCTGCAGAAGGAAGGGGGCGGGGGATTTGCCGGGCAACTTTTACTAAGGCTACTTTCACACTGAGGCGCTTTACAGGAGCTACAGCACTAAAAATAGTGCCTGTAAAGCACCTCTCCTGTCTCTCCAGTGTGAAAGTCTGAGTGCTTTCACGCAGGAGCCGGTGTGCTTGCAGGACGGTAAAAAAAATCTTTGCAGCACATCTTTGCAGCGCTGTAGGAGCAGTGCATACACCGCTCCTAAAGATCCCCTGCCCATTGAATTCAATGCGGCAGCTCCTGCAAAGTGCCACTGCAGCACCCGCAAACTGCCGCTAAAATGATGGTAAATCGCCGGTAAAAATAGTGGCGCTTTACCGCCACCGCCTGCCCGTCCCATTGTGAAAGTAGCCTAATGCCAATAGTTTTGGAATGTGATGTTCAACAAGCTAACATAGATGTGATGGTCACGTCTTCACAAACTTTTGGCCATATAGTGATCAAAAGTCTTTATCCTAAAGACTGTCAAGTTTGTTTGTCTTTACAATAACCCATTGCACTACAGTAACACTTTAGAACAATCTGGCATACCTTTGTAAAACTGAAGCTATTCTTCTGTTTAATGAAGGAGGAGTAAAATTTAAAGTGACTTTTTCACTCTAAAGAAAACCAAACTGTTTTCAACTATACACATACCTGCAGTAGTTTTCCAGGCTCCACTATGCAGAAATGCCAGGCCATTTAAAAAAATGAACTTTGTCGTTTTCTTGTAGTTTCAAATCCTGTCTGCTCCTTCCCACAAATTCCAATCAGTTTGAAATCCATCAGTGAACTGGAAATATTACCCAGGAAACACTGCTCCAGTGCCTAAATCAGAGATTCCAATCAGTTTAACTCAAAGTGAACCAGTATATGTCCAGTTTAATCTCAGCTTTATAAAGTTTAGCTTTGCAATGTGCTAAAAACCCAAGATGGTGCTTGAAACCATAAACAAAGCGTCCTCCATTTTGCAAGCTTAAATTCATGCTATGTTATAGTAGTGGCCCCATAAAATTTACAACACCCAAAAACCTAGTTCTATATTATTATTATGGATGTATATAGCGCCAACAGTTTGCGCAGCACTTTACGATCTGGGAGTAGACAGTACAGTTACAATACAAATCAATACAGGAGGGATCAGAGGGCCCTGCTCGTTAGAGCTATATTGACCTAACCTCAAAATTATGCCTAAATCTCAAAGTGAAAAATGTGCTTCAGCCTTTTTTTTTTCCTGTGTGAGTTTCAAATTGTGACTTGAAGCTTACACACAGGTGAGTACTCCCTTCAAACCCCAGTGTGACAGCGGTGGTTGCCTGAGCGGCCAATCACCAAGCACTAGCATTGTAACATAGGTGAGAGGGGAGTGAGTCACATGCTCTCCATACTTGGAGTGATTCTTTTCACTCCCAGTCATGCAGTAAAATTTAAATTCCATTGCCTCTGTGCAATGCATCAAATTTTGGGAGTTGAAAAACCGGGAGCAAAATCATCATTAAATGTTTGCCAGCTTCCCTGGGTATTGTGCTTGACAAAAACAGGCTTTTTTGAAGCAAAATGTTGGCATTATTACCATTGTGATGCTATAGTGTTTTTTGGGGTTTTTTTGTTTGTTTTGTTTTTTTGTTTTTGTTTTTTGTTTTTGTTTTTTCCTTTTCACTGTCATAAAGGGGTTAAAAATGTACTACCAAAACTAAAAAAAAATTCACCTGTGAGTAAGGGGTTTATTGAGAACTGAGTCTGGAAATACATACCAAGAGCATAGCAGACCCCAAGTATTATTCATTAGAACATCTCTACTTGTGGTGCTGCATTGTTCACACCTTTCCGGAAAGGAATGGCTTTATAAACTTCTTCATGCCAAGTGGTTATCATATTTAAACATATAACACATTAAAATGTACTTTAAAAATGCCAAAAAAATATTTAAAGCAGTGTAAGTAAAACTGAGTCTTATTTTATAAAGCATCCTGCAGATGCTTGATGAATAGTTAAACATGGTGGTGCATTGATTGCATGGAGCACAAATATATAGCGTGAAATCCATATGTCTGCCAAAGGAAACTAGTGACTTTTAGTCTTTCGGTTATGTGTCTTCCACTTTATCTTCAGAAGAAAATAAAAACTTGGAAAGTGATCCAAGGGAATACAAAAAGAATGTATTGCTCACATACAGTTACATATATTGCTCCAGCACCCTAGACAAAGTGCATGTTTGGCTTCCCCTTCCCCTCCTGCTTTGGAAGGGAATGGAATGCTTTGGAGAGCGATGTGTTCATCCCCACCCCATCATTTAGGCTTTTAAGGAGTGGAAGATTTTGATTACCACTAGCATTCAAGCAGTGCTGTCATGAACCTGAGTTTGGTAAGTGCTCCCTTGCAGAACATCTTCAATTTTTAAGCCAACTATTATGTCTTGAAAAGTATTTTATGCTGTAAAATATTGTACAGTGTCATTCACACATCATTAATTTTAAGTATTTTGACATGAAAAGATGTGAACATATTTTTCTGAAGTTTGTTACAACTTCCACAAAAACATAATCTGCCATATAAAACCAAGAATCATAATTCATAGTAATATCCTGTGTGTTTTTTCCCCCCTAAATGTTCCATAGGGATATAACATTTAAGATTAAATATTCTTCATAAAACACAAATACATTTGGATGGATGCCATGTATAGAAAACCAGCAATATTGTATATTTAAAGTCAAGAAAGTTATCTGTTTTGGCACTTAAAGAAAAACTCAACATTTGCGCAAAGAAGTATAGAACATACTAAGTTTCTACATAAGACAGTTATTAAACGCTGCCGTTCCATTACAATCTGGAAAGTATATCATTTCTAAAATTGACAAATTTAAAGGTAGCTTCCCATCAGTATGACAAGTGTTATGTACACCCCATTTCCTGGTCTAGGTCATTGATTCATTGCCTTCCCCAGAAATCCGAACTAAGATACGAGTGAAATTTCAGGCATACCATGCAATGGCCAATTTGTTTGCTTCTAAAGGATGCCGACACTGCAGCTTTTGTAATTACAACACTAAGGCTGGCCTTTCATTATACAATCTTCTTGTACAATCTTCCTTTAGATTTACCAAAACGATATAATATGAGGTCAAATCTAAACTCTTTCGATTTGTGTACAATCAGGCAGGTGCTTGCACTACATAGTTAAAGGTAAATCTAAAGGAAATTGAATAAGAAAATTGTATAATGTATGGCCAGCGTTAGATTACACCAGGTGGCTAATCTAAAATGATGGTAGACTCGCCCAGTCAGAAAACAGAGAAAGCACACAGTCTAACAGCAATATCTTAATAAAAAAAAGTGATTGTAAAGTCTTTTTTTTTAAATAAACATGTTATACTTACATGCACTGTTGCAGTGGATTTACACAGATCCTCCTCTTCTTGGGTGCCTCTTCGCTGCTCCTAACCCCTCCTCTGCCATGTGCCCCCACAGCAAGCCGCTCGCTATGAGGGCACACAAGCCGAGCTACAGCTCCATGTGTCCATTCAGACACAGAGCTGCGGTTCGGCCCCGCCCCCTCTCTCTCTCCTGATTGGCTATCTGACTTTGACAACTGCGGCAACCAATGGCGCCGCTGCTGTGTCTCAGCCAATCAGGAGGGAGAGTCTCTGACGGCCGAAGGACTAGTGGACATCGCTGGACAGAGGTGGGGCTCAGGTAAGTGTTAGGGGTGCTGGGGGGGGATGCTGCACACAGAAGGCTTTTTATCTTATTGCATACAATGCAATACAATAAACAACCTTCTGCCTTTACAACTCTTTTAAGAAAAGAAAAAGCTATGAAGCTGCAAAAATCTTCATCAAATTACTTGAAACCTTGTAATGTGTAATTCATTAGAGTTGATTTTTGGGTCTTGGTTTTTGAAGGAGACCCCACATAAAAAAGAAAAAGGCAGGGAGGTCACCCCAAAATCCATACCAGACCCAGGAATGGGGAGGGGATAAGCAAGCCCTCCTCCTCCTGAACAATATACCAGACCACATGACCTCAACATGGGGGTGGGGGAATTTTCCTCTGGCAAAACACCTTGTCCCCATGGTGATCAACGCAAGGGCCTCTTACCCATAACATTGACCTGGGGGGGTTATCAAAATTTGAAAGCTCCCTTTAAGAAGATCCTAGCTTCCCACCCATGTGAATGAGTATGGGGTACACCAAAAAAAATTCAAAAGTGAATACAAACACAGACTGTTAATAAAAGTCCCTTGTAAAAAAAAATGTGAACACTGGCCGCCGAATGCACAAAAAAACCCGTCAGACAACCGATTCGGTCACTTGACACTTGCTAAATGACGCACCAAACAAAGGTATGTGGTCACCCAGTGATGTCACTGGATGAACCAGCCCCTAGGATGTCCCTGTGAGACCCCGTCCTATGATATCATTATATGATATGAATGACTATGCCCACTTGTTTATTTAGGTGGGGGCGGCACTGTCATTCGGCAAGTGTCAAGCAACAGAAGCGGTTGTGTTCGGAAGGCGGCAGAGATTTATTTTTATGCAGGTTGGCAGCCAGCGTTCATCATGATTGAGGATTGATTTACATCAGGGGACATTTTTTTAAAATTTTTATAAAGGACTTGTCAAAAACCATATTGTGCTTATTTATTTACTTTTGACATTTTTTTGTTGAATGAGTTCACTCATTCACACCAGGGGGGGTTGATCTGGGGAGATTCCAAAAAGCTACCCCTGCACCTGTTGATGGCCTGATGGTTGTGGGGAAGAGCCCCTTGTCCTCATCAACATGGGAAGGGTGCTTAGAAAAGTGGCGTGGTATGGGTTAGGAGGGGGAAGGTGTTTGCTCCCCCTCTTTTCCTGGACTACAAGGCTGCATGCTCAGATAAGTGTCTGATTTTTAAGGAACCCACGCAATTTTTTTCTGAGGGTCCCCTTCAAAATCCATTGTAGACCTGAGGGGGGGGGACTCTTTTGTTTACATTCTGCTGTCAGCATGGTTGTTAGGATGGTGGCAGGTGCCCTCTCCTTAACAGCCGATGACTCATCCCTGGTTCTAACAGCAGGGATGAGTCACAAGTTGTTTGGACATCAGCGGGCGCCTGCACCTAACAACCAGCACAAATCACACACAAAAACACACGTAGATGCAATTTTGATGTGGGTCTACAAAAGTCTATGGATCACAAAATTGCACTGCATCGCACCAAATTAGCATGGGACCCTTCCACAAAGTTGCATTGTAGGTGCACTGCTTTGATATGAAAAGGTACCATTGGAAGGAATGTTATTTCCATTGTCATGTGATTCAGTGCGATTTGTAAAGCGACTTCTGTACAACCAGCCTGCCCATACATGGATGGAAGTTCAGACAGTTGAACTGGCTGAATTTTGATCCATGTAGGGGCGGCTTTAGTTAAAAAGAAAGATAGCACTGTCAGATTTTGTTGATTTTGGAAGGCTGAATGTGGTAATGACATGTGATGCCTATCTCTTACCCAGAATTGCAGAGTCACTGGCCATATTAGGGAAGGCACGATTTTTCCAACCCTAGATTGGCAATTAGTTACTGGCAAATCTCAGTGGCAGAGAAAGAGCCACCAAAACCGTCTATATAACCACCATGAGATTGTTTCAATTCAAATGAATGCCGTTCACACTTTTAAACGCACCTGCTAACTTTAAGGCCGGGTTCACACATGTGCGGCTGTGGGTTCGTGCCTGGGGTCTGGTGCGTGCCTGTTCATTGGTTCAGGTCCGAATTTTTGCCTGAATTCGCACCCGAACCAGACCCAAACACGCAGAGGACCCTTTTGCAATCCGCTCCGCGGCTGCCCCGGACCTGTGTGAACCGGCTTAATTGAAATATCCCCTGATGAAGTCACATGACCCGTGACGCCACGCGTAGGGACGGGACAGGCACCTTCCACTGACAGAAGCGTACGAGCTTGCCGCTCGTTGGATAGATGCACTCTCTGTCATACACTGTGTGAGTACTATTGTTTGTTAATAAAGCGTACCTGTTTTAAAAAATTACTACACTATATGGCATCCCCTTACTTTCTTGGCCGCCCTGCTCCTTGAGGATCTTAGGCACATAGAAATCGTGTCCAGGACCCAGGACCAACCCCCAGAGAAGCTATGAGCGGTTTCACTTATGCTGTAACCTCAGTGTAATGAGGTAAGGGGCCACTACCTACTAGTGTAGGATTGCTGCATGGAGAGGACCCAGTAACCCTTTCTGGTCTTTGCACTTCACAACTCCCACCCATTCAAGTGATTGGTCTATGAAGAAAGTTTGCTGTTTGCACTGGTTCACTGATTGGCACTTTAAGGACTGATGAGCTTTTATTTATTTGTTGCACAAGTCACTTTCTCTGGATTGTATTCAAGACTGTATGTGTTTTACCGTCTGAGCACTGATTTGTTTGCACTGGACACTTTAGATCATCAAGTACGCTTCGTGATCTCCCCGGATGTACAGTGTAACATTGTATTTTTCCTAATATTATATATGCCGCATATTGGGCTATTTATTTTGTGTAATCCACACACCCTTATATGGACGTTTTGACTGACACTGCATGTTTTATATTGTTTATGATGATGATATTGCATGTTACTTATATGCACAAGTTTGGATATATTGATTGATCACTCTTTGAGATTAGTTTTATCCAATTGTAACTTAGACCTCATACCACTCTATACTATTGCATCCACTGGCAATACACCCTATGCCCATGTCTTTGGGCTAGCTGGATATACATTCACACTTTGAGCACTGTAGCACGTCGTTTATTTTTTATTTTATTTATTTTTTTGGATTAGCGCAACACCATCCTCATTTGCTAGTTTATTATATCAATAGGGCCCATTTAGGACCCTATCCGGTGCAAGTGGCTTTTCCTTTGCTAGCATATTTCTCACATGATAGTGCGGGAATAAAATACTTTAGATTATGCGAATTGGATGCCGAGAAAACCACATCCAATTCGCACATATGTGAACACGGCCTAAATATGCCTATGATGTATTGTGTAGATGACTTAAATTTTTAACATTTAGTTATCAAGCTGGATGGCATAATAATCTTTTTGTTTCAAGAACACCCTTGCTACTCACAGACAGTGTTCATGAGATTAAAAATCATAGATTAAAATTGAAGCCACAGAATGTCATCTGTTGAACACTTTTTGAGTATTTGGGACATGAGATCACCCAGGAAGGGGTGAGGACAAACAAAAATAAAATCGAAGAATTTGACAAAGGACGTCCCTAGAACTTTGCAGGAGGTATGAGCCTTCCTTGCCTTAATGGGCAATTATTGAAGATTCATAAGAGGGTTTACAAGGATAGTTTTCCCTATCCAAGAACTTGAGAAACAGAGAAAACAATAAAAAAAATTATGGGGGACAAACAACAAGAGGCTGTTTAGAAGGTAAAGAAAAAAATAATATTTTCTGTACCTATACTGCCTTATGCCAATTTCAGCCAGCCTTTATGTCTTTACACCGGTGTAAAGAACTAGGGGCTAGGGGCAGTTCTATCCCAATTACAATAAGCTAAAAAAAGTTTTCACTGATCAGCCTTAACTTTTTTTGACCACTGACAGGTGAATAACATTGATTATCTCAGTACAATGGCATCTGGAAGTTGGCGGGATATATTAGGCAGCAATTTAATATGTTGACATTGAAGTTGATGTGTCGAAAGCAGAAAAAATTGACATTGCAGTTTTTTTTGCGTAAAGGGCTGCCTAGCTACAGACTGGTCAGGGTGCCTATGCTGACCCATGTATACAGCCAAAAGCACCTACAATGGGCACATGAGCATCAGAAGTAAACCCTGGAGCAATGGAATATATTTATTTACCAGCTCATTGGATTTTTTTTATGTTAGGCTTTTTTGTTATTTATTGTGATATATGTTTACAGCAGCGCTGCACTTTAAGGTGAGATTCTAGGTGGAAATGGCAACACATGTCGGTGCTAGCTGACTTCTAACAAAAAATTTGTAACAGTAAACTTGTGGTATTATTTATTTTTTGGATTTCGGCACAAGAGTACTTTGGGTTATAATGGAAGAAGGTGGCCAGGTCAGATGAATCATGTCACAATTCACATTATGTGAATGGCAGGGTGCAGGTGTGTCGCTTACCCGGGGAAGAGATGGCACCAGGATGAATTATGGGAAGAAGGCAAGCAGGTGGAGGCAGTGTGATGCTTTGGGTAATGTTCTGCTAGGAAACCCTGGTCCTGCCATTCATGTGGATGTTACTTGACACATGCCACCTACCTAAACATTGTTGCTGACCAAGTACACCACTTCAGTATGCCATTCATTCCTGGACGAAAGGCCTTGGAGAGAGGGGAGGGGGACAGAGAAGCCAGCTGGTCTGTCGCTGGAGGTCCGGGGGGTGGGGAGACGCATGCTGTCAGTCTACGCGAGGCATACCTTGTAGTCATGGATCGTGGGGAGGGGGGGGGGCTGCAGATCTGCAGCTCATCTCTCTGCACAAGTTGGTGAAATTTGTTTGTCAGATGTCTTGTTGGTGACTCAGCTCCGCTGTCATGGTCATTTCATGCGATTCATGCGATTTCTGTCATATCATTTCTGTCATATTATTTCTGTTATATCATTTCTGTCATATCGTTTCTGTCATAGCATTTTTGTCATATTATTTCTCTCATAGAATTTTTGTCATATCGTTTCTGTCATATCATTTTTGTCATATTATCTCTCTCATAGCATTTCTGCAGCTGGTTGCAGCTGGTGTCATCAGTAGTCCTGAGGGTTGTCAGGATCGCTGCTCAGATCTTCAGCACCTCAACGGATTTTGGGAGCAGGGGGATGCAGGCTGCAGTTCCTAGCGCCCAGGAGAGGTGGTGCTGGGACTGGTAGTTCCACTGGACATGTTTGCACATAGCTTCTCAGCTCTGCAGTACTGTTTGCCATGGTTGTGGAGGTGTGGGGGGGCCCACAGCTTGTTTTCTTTACCACTAAGTTCAGGGGGGGTGTCATCAGCATCCTACGGCTGCCATTTCAGGCAGGCGTACGGGTAGGTCCATTTGTCAGCTGTTCTCATTGGGGCACTTTTTATTTCTGTCTTGGTTCATAAGCATTTCTTTGCATCTTCGTACCTTTTGCGATGGTATTTTCATCGATTTTGCATGTGATATTGTTTCAGGTGGATTCAGGTGTGCTTGAGGTCACGAGTATAGTTAGCTAGTGCTTACATCTAGGGTCTGTCACTTCTACAGATCCATACGGGCTGAGGTTTTGTTTTTAATGGCTTGTCATCCTGTCAGTCAACCTGCCATTGTTGATGATTTAATGAAGGCAGACGTGTCCAAGGGGTTCATGATTGATCCATTTGTTTCAACACCATTCTGTATGTGGAGGGTCAGCCCCATTGGGGTGGTCTGTGGCAAGTTTTCTAATAAATATCGATTGATATACGATTTGTCTGCGCCTCATTTATCTCACATTCCAAGCCTCAATTACCTTATCCCCTCTGAGTAGTATTCACTGAAGTACTCATCTGTGGATATGGCTATCCAGCACATTCTACAGTTAGGCAGGGGTACGTGGCTTTCCAAAGTTGATATTACCAATATTTTCAAGCTGCTTCCTATCAGACCTGCCCTCTGGCAATGGCATGGCATTAAATGGCGCGGTCAGTATTATTTCTCTACTGAGTTAAACTTTGGGTCAAAGAGCAGTCCTTGCTTGTTTGACACCTTTGCCCAGACACTTCATTGGATCTTGGGTAATTGCAAAGGTTGTCATAGAATTAATATCTTGATGACTTCCTGCTGTTGGAAGTCCCTGGTAACCCGCCCAGGGATCTGCAGACGCTCACAGGGCTGTTTTCAGAGTTAAATGTCCCCTTGGCTGCACATAAAATGGAAGGTCCGACCAAAGTTATCAATTTTTTGGGCATCACCCTTGACTCCAATCTCATGATTGCAAGTCTGCCCTTGGAGAAACTGGTCAGGATACGCCAGACCATTCATCTTTTTGTCCAATACCCAGTCTGTTCCGAAGGGGACTTGCAGTTTTGGGGATGCTGAATCGTGCCATTAGAATCATTCCTTAGGTTAGAGCTTTTGTTTCCAGGTTGCTGGCCCTCCTTCCCCTCTATCAGGATTCTGACTCAGTTGTCAAGTTGCTAGCAGATGCTCAAGCCGGTTTAATCATGTGGGAACAGTTCTTGTGTGACTGGAATGGTATCTCAATGTTTATCCCACAACCAACAGATATGTCTCCCAGAGTGTTTTCAGACGCTGCCGCCTCAGTCAGCTTTGCGGCCATTTTTGCCTTTGAAAGGTTGGCCAGCCGTTGGCCCCGGAGGTTTTTCGTCTGTCGAAGTTTGCTCTTACTTCGGCATTGTTCGAAATTTATATTGGCAGCAGCAGTCACATGGGGTCCAGTTTGGTCAGGCAATTTAGTGATCTTCTTTACAGATAATTTGGCCACAGCCAATATTGTTAATAAAGGTAGATCGGGGTCCCTTCTTATGTCCTTCATGCGCAGGTTGACATGGCTAGGTTTAACACAGAAGTTTAGTTTTCGGGGAGAGTTCATCAGTGGGGGTAACAATGGTGCAGCTGATGCTTTATCTCGACTCAACCTACCTCAATTTTTCTTACAGCATCCGGAAGAAGAGCTGATGGGCAAATCAGTTTCCCCTTACACGCTACTGGTCATGGGTTAAACACATTCTGGACTCAGGTGATCAATCTGGCTAATAGGTCTTTATCCAGGAATACTATGAAAGCATATACTACGGGTTATTATTATTATTATTATACAGGATTTATATAGCGCCAACAGTTTACGTAATGCTTTACAACTTGAGAGTAGACAGTACAAATACAATACACTTTAATACAGTAGGAATCAGAGGGCCCTGCTCCTTAGAGCTTACAATCTAAGAGGGAAAGTCAAGAGATACAAGAGATAATAACTGTGGGTGATGTGCTGATTGAGAAGATAAATGTACAGTTGTTAGGTGGGGGCCAGATGGGCTTCTCTGAAGAGATGAGTTTTCAGGGATCGTCTGAAAGTGGATAAAGTAGGAGAAAATCGGACGGATTGGGGTAGAGTAGAGTATTCCAGAGGATGGGAGAGGCTCTGAAGAAGTCCTGAAGGCAAGCATGGGATGAGGTGACAAGGGAATTTGAGAGCAGGAGGTCTTGGAAGGAGCGAAGAGAACGATTAGGTTGATATTTTGAGACTAGGTTTGAGATGTATCTGGGGCCAGGTTGTGGATGGCTTTGTAAGTTATAGTTAGTATCTTGAATTTAATTCGGTGACTGAGTGGCAGCCAATGGAGGGATTGGCTGAGCGGTTTGTGAGGTGGATGAGCCTGGCAGCAGCGTTCATGATGGACTGAAGTGGGGATAGCCTATTTAGAGGTAAGCCAATGAGGAGGGAGTTGCAGTAGTCGAGGCGGAAGATGACCAGGGAGTGGATTAGAAGCTTTGTTTTGACATTGCTTAGGAAGGGGCGTATCTTGGAGATGTTGCGGCGATTGAGGGGGCAAATTTTGGATAGTGATAGAATGTGGGGTCGAAAGGTTAGTTCAGAGTCCAGGATTACACCTAGGACCTTGGCGTGGGGAGATGGGTTGATAGTTGAGCCGTTGATATTGACAGAGAAATCAGGGCACCTGAGGGAGGAAATATCATGAGCTCGGTTTTGGATAGGTTGAGTTTGAGGAAGTGATGTGACATCCAGGCTGATATGTCTCCTAGTAAGTTGGTAATGCGTGAGGAGACAAGAGAGAGCTGGGGGGTGGAGAGATAGATTTGGGTGTCATCAGTGTAGAGATGATATTTAAAGCTGTGGGAGGCAATCAACTGACCCAGGGAGGTGGTGTAGATTGAGAAAAGGAGTGGTCCAAGAACAGAACCTTGGGGGACCCCAACGGAGAAAGGGTTGGAAGACTTTTCTCAGGTTCATGTCTTTATACCCTTGTAGTAGCCCTGAGGATATCAATTATGTTATGGCTTTCAATGCGTATTGCCACAGCAGATTGGCATTGTCCGCCAATACCATAAAGTTGTATTTGTTGGGTGTCCAGCACTTCAGGTCCCTCCAGACTCCTGACAGTCCTTCCATTTTTGCGGCTTACCCTCTTAAAGCCTTGCTAAGGGGTATTCGGAGAAACCAGGGGAGATCACATTTGTTTCATCAACCAATCACCGGCCAGATGGTATTTCCATGATATTTTAGACTTATAGTCTTCTGCCCCTTTTGGCACAGGTCCCAGTCTAGTGCTCAAGGCAGCTTTTTATCTGAGTTTCTTTGGAGTCCTCAGACCCGGGGAAGTGTCCCAGGCTAACTGTCATGCACCTGTTCTGCTCAGAGGCTGTCTCACCAGGTTCCCTGATCATTACGAGTTACAACTTCCCAATAACAAGAATAGACAGACAGGTCAGCGTTTGTGGTAAAGTACTACAGAACCAACAGTAATTAGTGCCTGGTTGGAGTGTTTGATTCTCTCTGCAATCTTTTCACAGCAACTCCTCTGGACAGCCCTCTGCTCCCCTTTCCTATGCATCCTCTCACTTCAAAGCAGTTTGTTTCTTATGTCAAGATAAAACTTGCCAAAGTAGGTTTAAATCTGAAGAAATTTTCTGGACATTTGTTTAGGATGGGGGCAGCGTCGGCAGCTTCCAAGCAGGGGGTCCCTTCTTATATCATCAAGTACATGGGGCACTGGAGGTCCTCCTGTTATAGCAGATACATACCCGAACCCCGTACGGAAGTCAGCAGAGCATTCGCTACTTTACTGGACTGATTGTTACCTGTTTTCATATCTCACCTACCTTTATGTCTTTTTCCCTCTTTTAGGTGTTCCGACCAGCTAGACCAGGGCACATTTCAGGACTTGGTAGTTATCGCATTTCCAAGTGAAGACTCTGTCTACAAGTTAGAAGGCTGGCCAGAGGGCTGGGGGGTATATATACCTCCTCCTCTGTCAGGTTCCCCGTCAGGTCATCTTCATGGTTTCCAACCTCCCATTTCCCCCAAACTTTCATTATTTCATATACATCATACACATTTCTTATACCTTATCCAGGGTATGCCCTCTTTTAGGCATACTGAACAGCTGGACCAGGGCACATTTCAGGTCTTGGTAGTTAGGGTTATAGGGTTTCCAAGTAAAGACTTTGACTACAAATATATATCTACTTTATAAAACAATCAATGTTGTACACACTAATTTTTAGTTCCTTTTGGACCTTCATGATAACCTGGGTTGCACTGCCTAGTGGGTAAGGCAAGAAACTATAGATTATGTCTGTTTTCTATGCTCATCTGATTTTTCTGTATTCTGATCATTTCTGTAATATAAGACATAACATAAGATTATTACTGCTTCTGGGGCTGGCTGGGATCTACTGAGATACTGAGTTATACACTTCTGATTATCTCATTTGTTTCCAAAAAGCCAGCCCCAGAACCTTTTTACATGACAGCTCCAATTATAATATCATGATTATTAGGAAGGTAAGTGGTGGCCTCTCATCTATATGATCTATAACCAGACTCAAGTATGCCCAAAACACAAATATGCTGTTTAGTTACACAGAATGTCAGAGAAGACAAAAGTTTAAAAACCAGCTTGTCAACATTTTCAATAGTTGCTATCCAGAGGTTATATTTTACAGTGTATCTTCGTATATAGAAGTAAATCACTGAAATTAACAGGCTTTAAAAATGTTGAAATGATTCCCACATGCACAGAGCCAAACCTTAACACTCATCCATATGGAAGTTCCTTTCCAGGATAAAGGAATGCATTGTTTTTCGCACTAGTCATTATACACCTAATAACTAGATTATCCAATCCATCTTACTCATAAAATAATAACAGACATGTAGCATATTCACAATTCATTTGCATTTATTTTGGCATTCATTACTTATAATAAATTGTGTCCATATGTTTTATTGTACATACAAATAAGTACGCATATTCAAAGCCAAATGTATGTGCCTACAATTCCTATTTCATATTACTTTTATTTTCTTAGTATTATTATCAGATATGTTTTACTGTAAGCTCTGATCACCCGAGTGGAGATATCACTGTTTAGCTACATTAACCTAGAAGCAGAAATTAGTTATACTCCAGCTTACCAATTCTTAGATGTGGTGGTTGCATTAGTTTTCATTTTTAGACTTTTTGTTCTTCTATTTTTATCTGATGTACTGGTCAGTAAGTCTGTTGTTTGTTTAAAAATACGCTCTCTTGCAAATGTATCAGCTATGGGGATGAGACAAACCATATACAAGTGGTGCTTACAAAGATCCCCTTTAATTTATTCATGTAAAACCTTTATCCCAAAAGGAAACAAAACTGTTGCTGTAACCGCTTATAAAATATTAGCTGGAGTTTGGTTTCAATTTGTTCGTGTATCTAAATCTGCTAATACATCGAATCCCCCCCCCCCCCCCCAAATGACAATGTTGCTGTCTAAAGGTGCCCAAGTCCTTCATTCACAGGAAGTGGGGTGTTACTGACTACATCATCAGGTGAAAACAGAGGGAAAAAAGCCTGAAAAAAAAAATAAAATGCAGCCACTATAACTAAGGATTAGTAAGATGCAATATATTATATTTTTGGTTTTGAGAAATGCAGGTATAATATTATACATCAAAAAATAATAATACTGCGCCAACTAAGATATGTCAAGCAGCCGACACAACAATCAGACTAATTGTGAATCAATAAACATAAAAAAGTGTGGCGCTAAGAGGAACGTGATGTTCGTTATTGAGCAAGACCAACCAGAATGTTCATCTGGAGGTCAAAAATGCACAATAAAGTATTTGATGAAACAAAAAACTCTACTGGTTGCATGAGAATCGCATACAATACAAGCTCATCAAAGCCCCTTGCGTATTTGTGAATCAATCTGGTATATTAAATTTATATTTGAGCATAAAAGAAACTTTGCAATACTTAAAATTATAAGTCACTGTATATGACTCAAAAATACAAAATATCTCCGTAAAATATATACTCATGTGAATAATATTGCAATCATAACTGTGCACAAATCTAAACATAAGCATGTGCTCAAAAATCACAAAACGTGAAGAAAATAAATAGAAAAAGTTCAGTGAAAGTTCTTTGGAACATATATACGAGAATGGCTGGTATAGCCTACAATAGGACGTATTCTATCAATCTCCCATGGCTGGGGCAAACTTCATTGCAGTATGGTAACCAGGCTCGTAGTGTGGATAAAAACAGGTAAAAAATACCCTTACCGAAATTGATGGACTCACTAGCCAGCGGCTGAGAGTCAGACAGGCTTAAGGAGTAACCGGAGTTGGTATAAATGTGGCACTACATCCAGGCTCGATGGAGAAATGGTAGAAGCACTCACCGGTCACTCTCACCCAATCTCACTGTATTGCAGTCTCCATGGTATAGGACTGTATAGCAATCCAATTGTGGGTCTTCACGGAGAGGATATAACCCTCAAAATGGAAAAATGAAGAAAATACTTCCACATAGTGTGAATCAGCTTCCAAAAAAACTTTTATTAAAAGTTTGGTAATAAAAAACAATCTGGCTCCTAAAACAAACCCGGACCAGGTGCAATAATAGATAAAATAAGCGCTTACATAAATCTTGGCTGGACAGGCATATCAAACCCGACGCGTTTCGTCCGAATGGACTTCAACTGGGGTGTATGTCTGTCCGCCACTAACATGCCTATATATATATATATATATATATATATATAAAATATAATAAAAAACCATAAACATATGAAGCGCTACTTCCGGGTATTCAGAAGATGGCGTCAATAGTGTAATCATCCAATCGTATAGAACGAGTGAGGCAAAGACAACCAAGCCTCAGTCCGGTTAGCCAATGAGGCACCGTCAAAACACTTCCTATTACGCCCACTTTACGTTAGCGTCAGACAGCGGCTTCCCCACCAACCAGGACCATCGGCTGTGAGACGTCACAACCCCACGTGACCACCTCGATATCGGGGCCAATCACCAACAGGCGCAATGTGCGTGGGTTCAGATAGGCTGATGGTTTCAGGTGACGGCCTGTTGGTGATTGGCCCCGATATCGAGGTGGTCAGGTGGGGTTGTGACGTCTCACAGCCGATGGTCCTGGTTGGTGGGGAGGCCGTTGTCTGACGCTAACGTAAAGTGGGCGTAACAGGAAGTGTTTTGACGGTGCCTCATTGGCTAACCGGACTGAGGCTTGGTTGTCTATGCCTCACTCGTTCTATACGATTGGCTGATTACACTATTGACGCCATCTTCTGAATACCCGGAAGTAGCGCTTCACATGGCGCAAACAGGTGTTTATGTTTTTTTATTATATTTTATATATATATATGGGCATGTTAGTGGCGGACAGACATATACCCCAGTTGAAGTCCATGCGGACGAAACGCGTTGGATTTGATATGCCTGTCCAGCCACGATTTATGTAAGCACTTATTTTATCTATTATTGCATCTGGTCCGAGTTTGTTTTAGGAGCCAGATTGTTTTTTATTACCAAACTTTTAATAAAAGTTTTTTCGGAAGCTGATTCACACTATGTGGAAGTATTTTCTTCATTTTTCCATTTTGAGGGTTATATCCTCTCCGTGAAGACCCACAATTGGATTGCTATACAGTCCTATACCATGGAGACTGCAATACAGTGAGATTGGGTGAGAGTGACCGGTGAGTGCTTCTACCATTTCTCCATCGAGCCTGGATGTAGTGCCACATTTATACCAACTCCGGTTACTCCTTAAGCCTGTCTGACTCTCAGCCGCTGGCTAGTGAGTCCATCAATTCCGGTAAGGGTATTTTTTACCTGTTTTTATCCACACTACGAGCCTGGTTACCATACTGCAATGAAGTTTGCCCCAGCCATGGGAGATTCACTTTTTGTGATTTTTGAGCACGCTTATGTTTAGATTTGTGCACAGTTATTGATTGCAATATTATTCACATGAGTATATATTATACGGAGATATTTTGTATTTTTGAGTCATATACAGTGACATATACGGTAGTTTAAGTATTGCAAAGTTTCTTTTATATAAATTTAATATACCAGATTGATTCACAAATACGCAAGGGGCTTTGATGAGCTTGTATTGTATGCGATTCTCATGCAACCAGTAGAGTTTTTTGTTTCATCAAATACTTTATTGTGCATTTTTGACCTCCAGATGAACATTCTGGTTGGTCTTGCTCAATAACGAACATCACGTTCCTCTTAGCGCCACACTTTTTTATGTTTATAATATTATACATACCAACAGATTTGGTAACATAGGAGAACAATTTGAGGGATGCAAGGACAAAGCACCACCCAAAAGGAACTGCAGTATGGTAGAATTCAGGCAAGTGCTCCCCACAGAAACTGGGTCTTTTGGAGAAGCTGTATGCTATCGGGTTCTGGTATGGCTGCCCGTACCTCAGTTCTGATAGTGGAGACCTCCTACCTGGTTGCAGATCACTTACCTAGCTACATTGTCTATATCTTCTATATACGCATGTGCACAATGTATATATTACATTAGATTAATATACATTGTCTATATCTATACTAGAAAAACATGTCACTCCACCATACACATTGTCTAAATTCAGTGGTGGCTTGTGCTCAAAATTTTTTTTTTTTGGGGGGGGGGGGGGGCGCAAAAATTTTTTGAAAAAAAATCAATTGCAGCCACTGTGCCATCAAACGCTGCCACTGTGCCCATCAAATGCTGCCACTGTGCCATCAAACGCTGCCACTGTGCCCATCAAATGCAGCCACTGCGCCCATCAAACACTGCCACTGTGCCCATCAAACGCTGCCACTGTGTCCTCAAATGCTACCACTGTGCCATCAATTGCGGGCCACTGTGCCCATCAAACGCTGCCACTGTGCCATCAAACGCTGCCACTATGCCCATTAAACGCTGCCACTATGCCCATTAAACGCTGCCACTGTGCCATCAAAAGCTGCCAGGGTGCCCATCATATGCTGCCAGTGTGCCCATCAAATGCTGCCAGTGTGCCCATTATATGCTGCCAGTCTGCCCATCATATGCTGCCAGTGTGCCCATCATATGCTGCCAGTGTGCCCATCAGCCCATCATATTCTGCCAGTGTGCCCATCATATGCTGCCAGCCTGCTCACACCACGCGGATGGATCGCGGGACACCCCGCTAACACCACCCCCCGCGTGGATGGATCATGGGACACCCCGGCCCGCTCACATAGCTCCCCCCACGCATAGATTGCGGCACACCCCGTGCAGTAGGACCGGCACTTACCTTGGTAAGGTGTCCTCTTCTCCAGTGTCTCCTTCCAGTCAGCTTCCTCGGCTCTGTCCCACTTCTGCCAAAGCGCTGAGCATCCAATAGGGACGCCTGGCGCTTTGGCCAATCAGGAAACAGGTCTCACTGACCTGCCTCCAGATTGGTGGGGAGACAATGCAGTGTGAAAATAACGAATATTCATTCGCTATGGTCACACAATTGGGTGGGATCAGGGAGCATTCTCTGCTCCCCGAGCCCACCCTTTTTTAAAGCCTATTAGAGCCTCTGGCTCCGCCATAGGAGTCCATGCGTCCGGCGTCCTGAAAGGGGTCGGGCACATGGATAGGGAGGCGGCAGCAGGGATAGGGGGGCGGCACCCATGTGCCCACAATGCACAGGCTGCCACTGTCTAAATCTTCAGTACACATTCTACACATCATCCCATCATCTATATCTTCTCTACACACACTTCATTCTCCATACACATTATCTATACCTATTAGCACGTTGCCTATACCTTCTATACACACGTCACTACATCATACAAATCGTCTGTATCTTCTCTACACACATATGTCACTCCACTGTATACAGTCAGGTCCATAAATATTGGGACATCAACACAATTCTAATCTTTTTGGCTCTATACACCACCACAATGGATTTGAAATGAAACGAACAATATATGCTTTAACTGCAGACTTTCAGCGTTAATTTGAGGGTATTTACATCAAAATCAGGTGAACGGTGTAGGAATTACAACAGTTTGTATATGTGCCTCCCACTTTAAGGGACCAACAGTAATGGGACAATTGGCTGCTCAGCTGTTCCATGGCCAGGTGTGTGTTATTCCCTCATTATCCCATTTACATGGAGCAGATAAAAGGTCCAGAGTTCATTTCAAGTGTGCTATTTGCATTTGGAATCTGTTGCTGTCAGCTCTCAATATGAGATCCAAAGAGCTGTCTGTCAGGATACACCCATCAGCAGACAGCCTCGAAGATGTCTAAGGCACAGAAGAAGACATATTCCTGTTGCACACAGAAACCGGGCTTTGGCACAGAGATGTGCGCATGCGCGAACAGGAGCGCAAACAGTAGCCGTCGCGCATCCCCGTGCACGATCGGCACCTGCGCACACCCGTGTGCGTCAGCGCGCACCCACGTTGGCGCCAAACAGTCTATTTAAGTCCAGTTAGTACCTGGCCTGGTGCTGCCTTGTCTTCAGCTTCTGAGTATCCAGCACCCTGTGAACCTGTATCCTGATTCCTGGCTTGTCTTGTAACCTTCCCTTGAACTGACCCCGGCTTGTCCTGTGACTAATCTTCTGCTTTCTCCCTAGCACCTGCACTGCTGATCTGGTTTGACCCGGCTTGTTCCTGACTACTATCCTGCCTGCACCTAGTACCCGATTTGATCTGCCGTGTATGACCCTGCCTGTCTGACCCTGCTACTTGTCGTTGTCATCTGCACCTGCTGCCATCTGCTAGTCTCCTGCAGAAGCTTCCCTGTGTCTCTCCAGCACGACCTGAACCATCTGCCCTGCTGCCACTAAAGACTTTTTGGCACTCGTGCGACTCTGTACTTTGGTGCCTTCTGTTTGCTCTATCAGGGGCCCTAAGTCAGAGTGGTAAGGGAGGCCTTGTTCGTCCATTCAGGCTCTTCTACCAGGTATGTGATACTGTCACTATCAGTGAAGCAAGCCATTAGGCTGAAAAAACAAAACAAACCCATCAGAGAGATAGCAAAAACATTAGGTGTGGCCAAATCAAATGTTTGGAACATCCTTAAAAAGAAAGAACGCACTGGTGAGCTCAGCAACACCAAAAGACTTGGAAGACCACGGAAAACAACTGTGGTGGATAACCGAAGAATTCTTACCCTGGTGAAGAAAACACCCTTCACAACAGTTGGCCAGATCAAGAACACTCTCCAGGAGGTAGGTGTATGTGTGTCAAAGTCAACAATCAAGAGAAGACTTCACCAGAGTGAATACAGAGGGTTCACCACAAGATGTAAACCATTGGTGAGCCTCAAAAACAGGAAGGCCAGATTAGAGTTTGCCAAACAACATCTAAAAAAGCCTTCACAGTTCTGGAACAACATCCTATGGACAGATGAGACCAAGATCAACTTGTACCAGAGTGATGGGAAGAGAAGAGTATGGAGAAGGAAAGGAACTGCTCATGATCCAAAGCATACCACCTCATCAGTGAAGCATGGTGGTGGTAGTGTCATGGCGTGGGCATGTATGGCTGCCAATGGAACTGGTTCTCTTGTATTTATCGATGATGTGACTGCTGACAAAAGCAGCAGGATGAATTCTGAAGTGTTTCGGGAAATATTATCTGCTCATATTCAGCAAAATCCTTCAGAACTCATTGGACGGCACTTCACAGTGCAGATGGACAATGACCCGAAGCATACTGCGAAAGCAACCAAAGAGTTTTTTAAGGGAAAGAAGTGGAATGTTATGCAATGGCCAAGTCAATCACCTGACCTGAATCCGATTATGCATGCATTTCACTTGCTGAAAACAAAACTGAAGGGAAAATGCCCCAAGAACAAGCAGGAACTGAAGACAGTTGCAGTAGAGGCCTGGCAGAGTATCACCAGGGATGAAACCCAGCGTCTGGTGATGTCTATGCGTTCCAGACTTCAGGCTGTAATTGACTGCAAAGGATTTGCAACCAAGTATTAAAAAGTGAAAGTTTGATGGATGATTGTTAATCTGTCCCATTACTTTTGGTCCCTTAAAAAGTGAGAGGCATATATACAAACTGTTGTAATTCCTACACCGTTCACCTGATTTGGATGTAAATACCCTCAAATTAAAGCTGAAAGACTGCAGTTAAAGCACATCTTGTTCGTTTCATTCCAAATCCATTGTGGTGGTGTATAGCCAAAAAGATTAGAATTGTGTCGATGTCCCAATATTTAGGGACCTGACTGTATATTGTCTATACCTTTTCTACACCATACACATCGTCTAAATCTTTTATACACACGACACTACATCATACACATCATCTATGTCTTCTCTACACACATGTCACTCCTTCATGCATATCTTCTAAACCAGGGGTAGGCAATCACTGAGAGATGGCGATCTGCCTGGATAACATTGAAGAGATCAAAAATCACCAGGGAACAGCTCCCCCTTTTTTTAAAATAAATTAACTAGCAAGCCCCCTCTAAAAAGTAAAGACAGCATTAAAAACCCTAGAAAAATCTACTAAAACTGTCACTGTAAAAATATAAACTCAGCCTACCTTAAATGTTAGCTTCAGTGAGAAGTCTGATGCCGAAGTTTATCATGAAAGCAGAAGATCTAGTACTGCAGGCTGATTTTCTTGATTAATTTCAGGCCTGACTATCTGCTCTGATTTCTGGTCAGTGCAAGTAGTTTGTAGGGTGGTGTACAGAGGTGAGTAGTAGGCAGAGCAGTGTACAGAGGTCAGTTGTATGTAGGGCAGTGTACAGAGGTCCGTAGTATGTAGGGCGGCGTACAGAGGTCAGTAGTATATATGGTAGGAGTCGGGAGGGCATGGAACAGGGAGGTCAGGAGGGCAAGCTATAGGGGGGTCGGGGGGGCTCGGTACTGGGGGAATCAGGAGAGTAATGTACTGGAAGATATGGAGGGCAAAGTACAGGGGTATCAGGAGGGCTGAGGTCTGAATGGGGCATGGCACTGGGGGGACAGGAGGGTATGGTATTGGGGGGATCATGAGGGTTGGGGGGACAGGAGGGCATGGTATTGGGGGGGATCAGGAGGGCATGGTATTGGGGGGATCAAGTGTGCTGTGGTGTCAGGAGGGCATGGTATTGGGGGGGTTCAGGAGGGCTGGGGGAACAGGAAGGTATGAAATTGAGGGGGATCAGGGGGGGTGGGGGGACAGGAGGGTATGCTATTGGGGGGAATCAGGAGGGCTGTGGTGTCAGGAGGGCTATGGTGTCAGGAGGGCTCAGGTGTGTACAGAAGACGTTTTAACTGCAGAGTGGCTCATATGAAGCGCTCGGGCATGTTCAGAGTAGAGCCCGAACCCATCCAAGCTATTCCGGACTGCCTCTGCAGACTGGGATTGGTGAGCGTGCGCACACACGCCACTCCGGAGCAAGGACCGAGTCGGCAACGGCGGGACATCTTTGCGGTCTACCTGTCAGCTGTTGGCGGTCGACAAGTAGCCTGCGATCGACGGGTTGCCGACCCCGTTCTAAACCATCTCTGTAGCACATACATTGTCTTTACCTTCTATACACATCATCATAGACTATGTCTATATCTTCTGTACACACACACACACACATTACTTCACTATACACATAGTCTGTACCTTCTTTAGCCACTTAAGGACCAGAAGGATTTACCGCCTTAATGATCAGCACATTTTTTGCGATTTGGCACTGCGTCACTGTAACTGAAAATTGCGCGGTCGTGCAACGCTGTACCCAAACAAAATGTATGTCCTTTTTTTCCACCACAAATAGTTTTTTTTTGGTGGTATTTGATCACCTCTGCGTTTTGTTTTTTTTAGCAAGAAATCGTCTGTGGTTTTTATTTTTTGTGCTATAAACAAAAAAAGACCGACAATTTTGAAAAAAACAATATTTTTTACTTTTTGCTATAATAAATATCCCCCCAAACAATATAAAAAAACACATTTCTTCCTTAGTTTAGGCCAATATGTATTCTACATATTTTTGGTAAAAAAAAACGCAATAAGCATATATTGATTGGTTTGTGCATAATTTTTAGCTTCTACAAATTAGGGGATAGATTTATGGCATTGTTATTATTTTTTATTTTTTTTTACTAGTAATAGCCATGATCAGTGATTTTTAGCGAGACTGCGACATTGCGGCGGACAAATCGGACACTTTTGACACTTTTTTGGGACCAGTGACAATTATACAGTGATCAGTGCTATAAAAATGCACTGATTACTGTATAAATGACACTGGCAGGGAAGGCGTTAACACTAGCGGTGATCAAGGGGTTAAATGTGTTCCCTGGGAGGTGTTTCTAACTGTGGGGGGAGTGGACTGACTGGAGGAGGAGAGAGCTTACTGTTCCTGATCACTAGGAACAGACAATCTCTCTCTCTACTCCCCTGACAGAACAGAGATCTGTTTGTTTACATTGACAGATCCCCGTCCTGGCTCTCTGCGGTCACACGTATCGGCGCCTCTGCGTGCGGGCCCTCACTGTATCTATTACACAAACCGACGTACAGCTACGGCGATTTGCGTAATAGAGCCAACCTGCCACAGTATAATGATGGTGGCTGGTCAGAAAGTGGTTAAACACATGTCACTGCACCATACACGTTTATACGTGTGTACGTATATACTATCTGTACACACACAGAAACACACATACGCCACAACACCCAAGTATGGGGAGACGTTGTGGGTGTGATATTTGCTGTATGGAGTTCTATGACTTCTAGAGCCAGATTTATCTGTCCCCATCACTTCTAAGTTCCCTTCTGTCCCTTCCATGTAGTTCCAGGAACCTACAGATTAGTAGATTAGAAGTAACCCTGCTTAAAACCTTGCATATTTGTGTGCAACAGTGACCATCAGCAACAAAAGTAAGTCACAAGAGGTAATACATTAGTGACAATTAACACTGCTAAGGAATTGTCATTGGTGCCATCAGTGAGTGCATGACAAATAATGGCAGTGCTGATGAACAAAGGGCTGAGGATGATGATGTTGATGATAAGAAGAAGCACTGTGAACAGTGAAGAAGGCTGTAATCACCACATCCAAAATTCACTAACTTTAAGTGATTGTAAAGCTTTGTTTTTTTTAAAATAACAAACATGTCATACGTATTACCTCCACTGTGCAGTTCGTTTTGCACAGAGTGGCCCCGATCATCCTCTTCTGGGGTCCCACGGCGGCGCTATCAGCTCCTCCCCGCATCGTATAACCCCCTAGGAGAAGCGCTCTCCCAGGGGATTACCTTGCAGGCGCGTTCCCGAGTCCAGCATTTGCGCGCATAGACGCAGAATGTAGGTCTCGGCCCCGTCGCCCGCGTCATTGGATTTGATTGACAGCAGCGGGAGCCAATTGCTGCGCTGCTATCAATCTATCCAATCAAGAGCCGAGAACCCCGGGCAGAGAAGGTGAGCGTGTCTCTGCCGAGGGAACAAAGGGTGAATAGAACGGGGGGGGGGCGGTCACTGTCAGAAGTTTTTTTACCTTAATGCATATGATGCATTAAGGTGAAAAAACACAAGGGTTTACAACCCCTTTAAGACATTGCTGCATAAAAAAACAAGGTTGAAATAAGAGTAGCACACTACTAGCAGCACTACCAAGGTCTGAGATGAAAAGGAGGAAGTATTGGGGTCAAAATATCTGAGTAATTTTAACTGCATTCATTATCTCACAGTTACAAGTTGAAAAATTACTTGTACATCAACTTTCAATCATTTTTTCAAACACATAAATATCACATAGGTGTGCAATTGGTATTTTTAACATAATAGTTATTTAAAGGAAAAGTAGGGCCAAATCTTTTTTGGCCTTACTTCTCCTAGAGATCACAGAAGTGCACTTTGTACTGCACACCTATGACCCGTATTCAGCCAACAGTGGGCTAAAGTCGGATGATGTCACTCAGCTGGTCCAGATTCTGGAGAAATTCTGATTTTAATCCACCCAGATGCCTGACCGACAGCTGGTTCAGCCTCTCAGCACACCACTGGGAGACTGAGCCATCCGCACCTGCCCCCTCCACAGCCCAGGGCTCCATTGAGCACTGGAGGGGCAGAGCAGAGAGCCGGTGACTGACAGTCACCACTGGCTTTCTGCTCACTGAAGACCAGTGGTCTCTGATCTCTGTTCTTGATGTAGAAGTATGAATGTTTGCTTTTTCATATCCTATACTTCTATAATTACGTTTGTTTATCAATAACTAGTAATTTGTCTCATGAATCACTTTTTTTCCTCCAAAAACAATGAGATTCCATTAATTGCCCCATCTACAGTTAACAACCAACCAAGGGCTAGAAGCGTTTTAAAGAAAAACTGAAGATAAGGCATTTTAATAGTTAAGGATCATGAAATGGAAGTGATATTGTATTTCCAAAAGTCCACATTTATTCAAAAACACTCAGATGATAATTAAAAAAACACATTCCTAATCTGTGCAGGCACAAGAATTACGTCAGTCTACACACAACACCTCCCTTTCTACATTTCCTCCCAGCACACACATTGCCCTCAATTTGTCATTTTCATTTGACAGGAAGAACCCCCGTGAGGAAGAGAGAAATGTTTTCAAGTGTTAAGGCCACACGCACCAATCCCCCCACAAGGTAACAAACCATAGTTAGCAAACGCTTCCTACAAAACGCTGCAACAGCTTCAAAAACAATCCACAAACACAATATAAAATGCTTTTATAAGTGAGGTAGTGTCTGTAAACAGCACTTCTTATGATTGGCTATTGAGTAGAAAAGGCTAAGATGGCTGAAAGGTAGCATGTAAGCAGGTCTCCCCCTCCCCCCATGTATTGCCACTCCCTTCGGGGGGTGTGTCCTTTGTACTAGCCCAGCACTGTTGCTTCATATATGGGAGGAGGAGCTATTTGAGGTCTTTGGTCTGCAACAGAACAACAGGATGCAGCAAAAAAGAGGAAGCTCTCCTTCTGGGAGTCTTTGGAAGGAAAGACATGTGGCCTAAAGCCTGGGAAAGACATTATGGGAACCTTACATAGTGAATTGCACCACAGCACCCTCTCCTGTGTAGTTAGTGGGACTGTTATAATAGTACAACCAGAATGTGGACAATTTCATGCTATGCATCGTTATCCCAATGTTTGGAGACCGACTATGCCATGTGTAAACTACCATGTGTTTTAAGTAAATTTCACTGTAAAGTTACGTATGCCTGTTTAAGCCAGTGAGTTAAGGAAGTGTATTACAGTGGGCTCAGCCTCATCAGGGAAGAAGCGGAAACATTAATACGTGCGCAAACCAGATTGGCTAAGGAGCAGGTGGTGAAAGCATTCACCTTCCTGGCAATGAGAGTGAACCTCCTCACTGAACACATCTTGGGTAACCTGGGCTCCCCTGTGCATCCTTATCTGAACCACAGTAAGGCACAGGGCTCTGCGTGAGATATGCTCTGGATGTAAAACGTTAAGTATTCTTGGATCAGCATCTAAGCATGTGTTGCAATAGATTAGGTCTGCATAGACTTACACAGTGTATACTACAGAGTCAGCCCTGAAGAACCCTGTTTGTAGGTGGAACCCCAGCTAAATGTTCGGCCATGTGAGTCAAAGCTGAACAGTCTGATTACAAGCATGATGGAGCCAGACAGATAACACAATAAAATTTAACTGGTGGAGAATTTATAGTGCAAAATATGTGTGGGCTAAAATAGGTTAGTAATCATTTTCTCCTAGCGTATCCTTCAAGACAACATGAAATTTGTGGTTGATTGACTTAGTGTCTTTATACATAAGTACTCAACTTATTCCCTTCCCTCCCAGTATGATATGTTATGCCCAGCCACTGTAGAATATCAACTAAACCTCAGTGTGAGATTGAAGAATCTACTACTAATCAGGGTAAGGACTTTTAGAAGACAGAAGAGATGAAGTTGAAAATCTGTTAAAGCAGAACTTTACCCATAACAATTTGATAAAAAAAAATAATGTTCTTTAGCAAGGGACATACACATGAATAGTTATTCTACCAAAGCATTGTTCCTCTTTCTTCTTGTTGGAGACTGCCATTTTGCTGAAGCTCAGAGTCCCAGACCAGCAGTAAATCTTTAGGCTGTCCGCAGATCGGCCTCTACATTTTTGGGTACAGTGTTGAAAAATAGAGAGCAATTGACATGTGCAGAGCAGGGTGAGACAGTGTATTACTGGATTTTAAACAGTATAGACCCTTATTTTTAATGTTTTACACACTATACCTGCAAAAGGTGCCATTCTGAAGTGAACCTAATTTTCTGACTAAAGTTCCACTTTAAAGATAACTTTAGCCCTACAGAATTTTATAGAACTTCAAATATTTTTTTTTAGCATGAATACTGCATTTTAACAGAAACAAACACATTTACAATTATATGGCTAAACAGAATCAATTACCAATGGGCATTTGTAATATTCTGAATCTCTACATTTAAATTGTTACAACAGTGTGATCATATCTTTCTGGCATTGCTTGATTATTTTTCCTGTGTTTTTTCTCTTTTGAAGTAGAAAACACCCTGGACTAACATTGACAAGAAAAGAAAACAACAAAAATAACAGCTATTTATTATTACTGCTGTGATTATTATTTTTATTATCAGGAAATACAATGTGTATTAGTGGGCATCCTAAAAAAAAAAAAAAAAAAAAAAAAAAAAAAGAGAATTAATTGTATTGAATGCAGTACAAAGTTAAAGAAAAATTATGTTTGGCATTTCTGCCGCTGTAAAGGAGTTGGAGCACCTAAAGATGAGCTAACATCCAGGGGATGATTTTGAGTGTGTTCCAGGCGGAACTACATGAGACGCTTCCTCGCTAATCAGTGAGATGCCTATCTCTGCAGTGATGCTTGTCCAAATGATAGTAAATCTTCTAAAATATGAATAACTGTAATGCAATGTGAAATTTAGTCCATAAATATGTCTGGAGAAAATGCGCACTAGCTTGATCCTCAAGATGAATGAACCTCTAATCTGTCATTCTGCTTGAACATACTTTTCTGGCTCGTTAATGAACATTATTTGCAGGATGCTTCCACCATGAGATTACTAGTTGAATATGCCAGGTTTAGAATAAAATACCATAGTGATTGAAAATACCTATACAACTATAATAGTAGGCCTTTTATAATCAAAAAATGAGTTAGCTTGTTGAAATGTCATTATGCTGTACCCTATGTGTTATCCTTTGACATGTGAATTGAGGCCCTCACACATGCTCCAGTGAATTGGGTGTCTTCCATTGTCCCTTTCTCAAGAACAGTCCCAAATCTTTTATACTGTGACCAAGAGCTCCTACATTATCTGCTAGTGTTTATATCCTGATGTGCTGTGTCTTTATCAAGCATATATATGATCATGGAAAGCTTTTTGCATGAGCAATGTCAAACAGGTAGACTTAGACCCAATTCTTGTGCACCTTTTGCCTCTAGTGAAATGCCTGGATTGCCAGGTTGCTAATATATATATATATTACTGTGTAAAAGCTTTAGGCAAGTGTGAAGAAATGCTGTAAAGTAAGAATGCTTTCAAAAATATTGTTTATTTTTATCAATTTACAAAATGCAGGTTGAGCGAACAGAGGAAAAATCTAAATCAAATCAATATTTGGTGTTATTAGCCTTTGGGTTCAAACCAGCATCAGTTTTTACACTTGCACACTTTGTACACTTGCACAAAGTCAGGGATTTTGTAGGTTTAGAGTCAGGTGTATGATTAACCAGTTACACCAAGCAGGTGCTAATGATCGTCAATTACATATGTAGGTTCAAACTGTCATTAACGGAAACAGAAAAAACTGTGTAGGAAGCATAAAACTGAGGAATAGCTAAACTCTATTACTAAAGGGGTTGTAAACCCTCACAGTTTTTACACCCTAATGCATTCTATGCATTAAGGTGAAAAACCTTTTGTGCTGCAGCACCCCCCCCCCTTTTCTTACCTGAACCCATTCGCTCCATCCGCTGTCTTGGGTCCTCATTGGATAGATTGATAGCAGCAGGAGCCATTGGCTCCTGCTGCTGTCAATCGAATCCAGTGACACGGGAGCCGGGGGTGGGGCCGAGTCCTGCTGTCTGTGTCAATGGACACAGTGTCAATGTTCGTGGGGGCACTCAAGAAGGGGAGGAGCCAGGAGTGCTGCGGGGGGACCCCAGAAAAGGAGGATCGGGGCTGCTCTGTGTAAAACCCTTGCACAGAGGAGGTAAGTATAACATTTTTGTTATTTAAAAAAAAAAAAATGAAGCTTTACAATCACTTAAAGTGAGGTTGTGGAAGACAATCTTTTCATATCACAGGTCATACATCAGGGCCTGAGCACAGCAGCAAGACACAAGGAAGTTATATTGTATCAGCAAGGTCTCTCCCACTCAAAGATTTCAAAGCAGACTGGGGTTTCTAGGGACGCAACTAACGATTATTTTCATAATCGATTAGTTAGCTGATTATTATTTTGATTAATCGGTTAATAACCTTAAAAAAAGTGTGGTGTATAATTTAGTTAATATGTAAGGTTTTTAACAAAAAGGCAACTTATTCTTAAATATCTCTATATGCAGTGGTAAATATAAATAACCAACTATATGGTTAGGGAGTAAAATCTTTAATCCACTCTGAGAATAACAGACAGAAGAGATATATACTGTATATACTATTAGAGGTTGAATCTAGTAAATATCATCAGACTCAAATCAATTTTTGGGATTTAAAAGAAAAAAAAATTAGACTGTTTTGCAGATTTTCAAACAGAACTGTAATATATTATATGCTGGCCATACAAAAACAATGTCTTTCTTCAAAAAAATTTTTCATTTTAAGAAAGTTCGTTCGATTTTCTAATGGGGTCAAATCGACAGTGTATGTGGTTTTCGTTCAGAAATTACATTCATTTTAAAACAGAATGTTAAAAGCAAGTGAAAATTTCAAACAACATTCTTTCATTCAGCGAATGTAGAAAGATTTTTCGTATGAATATTCTCATCTGAAAATTGATCCGTGTGGAGGGGATGGGGCGGAACGTCACTACGTAGGAGCGCTCCGTAGACGGCCTGGTGCCGCTGTCCTCCCCGCACGCTCACTCAGCCCGCAGCAGTGAGGAGGAGGCGCTGGGGACGCTGGCGCCGTGAGGTGATGTTGGTGCGGCCCGGAGAGTGGTAAGAGGAGAAGCCGCCTATCCTTAGCAGCTGCGGGGGTCGGCCCGCACCTCCCCCACTGGCGCTCGGAGCCTGGAAAGCGCCAGGAGCCTGGAAGCGTTGGACGGAGAAGCAGCCCAGAGCGGGTCCGTATGACGTAGGCTGGGGAATCTCAACAAGGTAAAGCTGCAGCTGGAGGGGGGTGAGCCGCTACAAGGCTCCATTGAAACAGGAGCAGGAAAAGGAGAGAGGAGGTGAGAGCGCCTGTATATGCCTGCATTCCCCCTGCATCCCTTCTGAACCTCCTCTGAAACGGGAGCAACAGGAAATCAGGGGAAAGACGGTAAATTATTTATACATGTCCCTAGGAGAATGTCGCTGTTGCTTGCTTATGAAATACCTGGACTTAAAATTTAAAGATTCAGCCATATGTGTCACAAGATTGTAGAGACAATTCTCACAATAACAAATAATCAAAGGAGATGTGTTTGCCTGATCGCAGATGAACTGTGCAGATGAACTGTTTACATTTTTCCTCATAGTAACATATCTTTCTGAATCCTCTCTGATTCCCATGTTTTATATAGGCTTGGAGGCTCCAATTAATAGTTCTTTTTGGTCACTTGGACTATATAGTGAATGCATACTATTGGGATAGAGGGGTAGAGAGGTAGGTGCGAGATAAGCCTATGAAGAGCTAAGTACTCTATGCTTGGGTTTGGTTGTTAACATGGGCTCAGTAATAGCCACCTACGAGGCATTTCCCTCCTAACAAATGACCAGTCAATATCTGGGCTGGCAAAGGTACATCTACTACCCTGGTACTCAGGGTGTAAAGGAACTAGGCAGCAGTCCTGTTACAGTACTAAGTAGTAAGCAGTATTGATTAGACAGGCTCTCCCCGCGGACTTCCCTGGGTCCTTGGGGAATCCCTGCGGAGCCAACACGGGAGCCCGCGCCTAGGTGGATATGGGTGGTACAACCAGCTGCATACGAGTGAAAAGAGGGGGACCCGAAGGAGCTGGCCGTTATCCCTCCCACACATAATCTTTTTATGACCTTCAGGATACCCGCATAGGTTTGAATTAACACACCTGGGTAGTGTGGAGAGCCCCAAGGGCGGGAGAGATGAGGGGAAAGGCAACTAAAGGCAATAAGGGAGCTACAGCTGCACCAAGCCCAGGCGGGATCCAGCGATACATGTCGGCTGAATCCAGCATACTGGAAGAATCACAGGAAAGCCCCAGATCGGGAGCATCTTCACGCCCAGGAACAAACAGACAGAAAGGGGTAGTAGAGGAGAACAAAGGGAAAACCGCAAGACCAAGGACTAGCAGAAGCCATCAGATGAACGGCTCTGAGGCTCAGGAAGGCCCTCACGGGAGAAATGAGGATGAAGAACATTCAGCAGGAAAAAGACCCCCACTGCAGCTTGCTCAGGAGGAAGCCCCACACATCAAAGAAATGCTCGCTGAGATGCTCCTGAAAATGGAGATCTCTTTGAAAAAAGATATTGCGGCTGTAAGAACAGATATCGGGCACGTGCTTAAAAGGGTGGAGGAGACGGAGGAAAGATTGGCTGAACACGAGCAAAGACTAGAGGGCATGAGTATGCAAGTAAGAGACCTACAAAAGGCCATCAGAAGTCTCCTTTACAAATTAGAAGACCAGGAGAATCGCAGCCGACGCAGAAACCTACGAATCAAGGGCCTTCCGGAGAAATATGGCAAGGAAGATCTGGTGTCAGTATTACAGCAGCTGCTAAACCCATTATTGGACAGAGAAACAACAGCCCCCCTGAAGCTAGATAGAGCCCACAGGATCGCACCATATCTCCGAAACACATCAGAGAACCCAAGAGATGTGATAATAAAGTTTCATCATGAAGAAGAAAAAGATAAAATTATGGGGAAACCGCGACAGCGGCCGGGCTTAAGCTTCGAAGGGGCAGAAAAACAGGTTTATTCAGACCTGTCAGCAGAGACCCTTGCAAGAAGGAGGCTGTTGAAACCGCTGACAAGCCTATTGAAAAGGACAGAAATATTCTATCAATGGGGGTTTCCAGCCTGCTTGATTGGGAAAAGGAACGGGCGAACGGCAGTGCTAAGATTCCCAGAGGACCTAGAGGACTTTTGCAGCAAGTTGGATATTACCCCCCCACCGATTCCTGGTTGGGGTGTCGAGGAGAGTGTAGCACCAACGCGAAATACAATAGGGCAGAGGGATGGAAGGGGCATAACGGATAATTTAAGCCAGTATCCATGAAGCATAGCTGGGAGAAGCAGCTTAGTGCTGATGTGGGCTGGGTGGGGGGCGGGGGGGGCTCCAGGGTGGATCGGGAGGCATCCGTGACACAAGCCCAATAGGGAATATGGGTGCAGGGTGGCACCAGATTGAGGGAGACCACCCGACCCATATAATGAACAGAGGGGTCTGCCCAGCCATAATAGGCGATCTGTTCCAGACTTGGGGTGAGGGGGGTTAGAGGGGAGAGGGGGCAGGGAGGAAGGGTGGGTTTGAGGGTTGGGTGTGGAGCGTTTTTTTTTTTCTTCCCTCTCTCTCTCTCTCTCTCCTGCTGTGCCTCGTGGGCCTGGCCAGACGCTCCTTCCTTGGGTGAAATATGGGAGTAGTAAACTTTGTCACGTATAATGTAAAGGGACTAAATACGGAAAAAAAAAAAAGGTATAAAATAAATCAGGAATTGCAGTTTTTGGGAGCAGATGTGGTGTTTTTACAAGAAACCTACATTACGCACTCAGGAAGGGGACTGGCATCGCATTCGTTCCCAAAGTGGATCTATGGGAACGCAGGATCAGTACACTCAGGGGGAGTGGCCATTGAGTTCGATAGAACAACGATGTTTGCAGAAGAGGAGCGACTGGCCGACCCAGGGAGCAGGTTCCTTTTTGTGAAGGGGAAATTATCTGACACCTGGATCACAGTGGCGAATATCTATGCTCCTAATAGAAACCCAGAGAACTTCCTAAGGAGAGTTTTGTTGAGGGGACTTAAACTTGAGCATGGACCCCGAGACGGACACATCAAGGGGTGGGACAAAATCCGCCACACAAGGTGGGACACTCAAAAAAATGCTAACGCGCCTTCAGTTAATGGACGCGTGGAGGATAAGTCATCTAAAGGAATGATTATACTTTTTTCTCTTTTGCACATAGATCATTCTCGAGGATAGACTATATTTTAATAGAACATCAGTTGGTCCCCTATTTGAAGGCAGCAGAAATTAAAGCTATCACCCTGTCCGATCACGCACCAGTGAAAATCCAAGTAGAGATTGCCGGTGTGGTTCGGCCTAGGATGAACTGGAAACTTAACGATTCCCTTATCCAAGACCCGGACGCAGTCGCGAAAATAGAGCAGGAATTGAAAAGCTACTTGAATGATACAGAGGACATATCCAGAGCCACCCTTTGGGAAGCGCACAAAACCTACATAAGAGGGATTTGGATTGCTATTGGAGCAGGGAAAAAAAAGAGAGGGGGGAAAAGTTGACAGGTTTATATAGGGAGATCCAGGAATTAGAACAAAGTACAAGACCTAGGGGGCTCCCGGAAAAGCAAGAGCTAATAAAGAAAAGAAGAGATCTGGACGAGTTACTGGATAAGGAAAGGAAGTGTGCTTTTGATACGATTAATAGAGATATGTATCAAGAGGGTAATAAATCAGGAAAGTGGATGGCAAGAAGGATTAAAGAAAAAAAGAATAGGACCTTTATACCTAAAATGAGAGATGAAGAGGGGAACTTAGAATTTTCTACTCCTAAGATTGCTAGAATATTCCACTCCTATTACAGTGCCCTATATAAGGTAGGCCGGAACGAGGGGTCGAGTGAAAATAAGAAGGAAAGGATAAGGGAGTACCTGCGGGGACTAGACCTTCCCAGGGCAGCAAGGGAAGAGGCTGTATGCCTCGATACCCCTATATCTCAGGAGGAGGTAGAAAAAGCGATAAAGAACACTGCCCTGGGAAAGAGCCCGGGCCCCGACGGATACTCCATAGCTTACTACAAAAAATTCTCTGAAACCCTAGCACCCAAACTGTGTAACTATTTGAATGCCCTAGGTGAGAATGAAGAGTCCCGAGAAGATTCCCTGTTAGCCTATATTACCTTTATTTTGAAAGAAGGAAAGGACCCCGCATCTCCCGGAAGCTACAGACCAATCTCGCTGTTAAACGCAGATACAAAAATCTTCGCTAAAATACTCGCAGATAGGTTGAAAGCCGGCTTGAAACAATGGATACATAATGACCAGGTGGGATTTGTTCCCGGAAGGGAGGGGAGAGACAATTCCCTGAAAACAATTTTTCTAATGCAGGAAACGATTAGGAGCGGCATTCGATAGAGTGGATTGGGGATTTATGGCTGAAACCCTGAAGCATCTTGGAATTGGGGAGAGGATGATGAGATGGATCCTGTCTCTATACAGGCATCCCAAGGCTAGAATTAGAGTAAACGAGACCCTGTCTTTTCCCCCTTGAATTATTTAATGGGACAAGACAGGGTTGCCCCCTCTCCCCGATTTTGTTTATTATAACCTTGGAGCCACTTTTAGCGGCATTTCGTAAGAAAGTAGACATTAAGGGAATAAGGGTTTGAGCAGGGGAGTATAAAGTAGCAGCATTTGCCGATGACTTACTGTGTTACATCACTTGTCCTAGAACAACAATCCCCATGGTGCTCAAGGAATTTGAGCGCTATGGTAGACTGACAAACTTTAAAATAAATATGAGTAAGTCCGCGCCCCTAAATATTTCAATCCCTAAGCAAGAGCAGAGAGCAATTCAATCTGGTCTCTCATTCGCATGGTGTGAGAGGGAATTAGAGTATTTGGGCATAAAACTACTATCCACACCAGGGGACTTGTTTGCAGCTAATTATATTCCCCTGCTTAATAAAATCAAAGACCTACTTAGTAGGATGAGGTACAGAGCTTTGTCGTGGATCGGTAGGATAAACGCGATAAAAATGTTTGTGTTGCCCATGTTAATATATATCTTCCAAATGATTCCAATAGCTGCCCCCCCCCCTATATTTTTTGTTAAACTACAGTCTATAATTTTAAGATTTATTTGGGCATGCAGGCGCCCCAGGATAGCATATGACATTTTGGTGAAGGATAAAAAACAGGGGGAGTTGGGTGCACCGGATTTTAAAAAGTACTACCAAGCCATTGTTATCTCTAGGATAACGGATTGGTTGTATAGCAAACATAAGAAAAGCTGGGTGAATATAGAAATAGTACTGAGCGGGGCGGACATAGAAAAACTGATATGGATCCCCCCACAATATAGGGAATTGGGAAATAGAGTTAATTTTTTGACTAGGAACACATTTAGAATTTGGGATGGGGTAAGCAAGAGATGCCACTGGGAATTTAACTCACCACTGATATCACTATTGAACACAGATTATTTTTTACCAGGGAAGGAGGAACACGAGATGGGCAAAAAAAGATGCAATACAATTACAGGATGTGATGAGAGTAAACAGATTTTACACTTACACTGAAATTACACAGGCTTGGGGGAACAAACCATTGGATAAATGGAGGTACGCCCAGATACAGCACTTTGCACGGTCACTGCCACAACCACTGAGAGGAAGAGACCAACTAAGGGTCATAGAAAAGTTATTAAGCACCCCCACTAGTGTGAAAGGAAGCATTTCTAAATTGTATAGAGTACTAAGGGGGGAAGCGAGTAAAGGGCACCCCACTTTTCTGGAGAAGTGGGAAAGGGAAATAGGAGGCTTAGAAGGTGAGGCACATAGATGTAAGGTTTTAAAGATGATATACCTAACGGCAAAAGACTCTTGGTCACACGAAATGGCTTATAAGGCAATAGCGAGGTGGCATAGGACGCCCCAGAAGGTGCATGAATACGATGCTGCGACTCCCCCAACTTGCTGGAGAGGATGTGGAAAAATTGGCACCCTTGCGCATCTTTGGTGGGAGTGCCCGAAAATCCAGGCGTATTGGGAGGAAATTCTGGGTGAAATACAGCATATAACGGGGGAGCAGGTCAACAAGAACCCATGGATGTGTCTGTTTCATGACACGGAGAAAGAGATACCCTAGTATTGTAAGTCAGCAGTCCCATATCTCCTAAACGCGGCTAAAGTACTGATCCCGTGTTGTTGGAAGGGGGCGGAAGCCCCAAGGTTAAGGGAGTGGATAACAAGGGTAGAATGGGCAGGAGGAATGGAATAATCAATTCATTCGATGGAGGGTCTACAAGATAAATACCTTAGGATTTGGGCAAGATGGCTTGAGTATAGGAACACGGAGAGGTATATGACAATTATGGATCCCTGAGGACTGGGGGGGGGGAGAAAAACAAATAAAGAAATATTTGTATCTTTGGCAGATAAAAAAAGTTAAGAAAAGGGAAGAGGGAGGGGGGGGGGAGAGGGGGAGGAAAGGAGAAGGGAAAATGAAAGGAAGAAGGAAATAAAGAAGAAAAACACTTTTTAAGTTTTGTATTAATAAGAAAAAGGGAAAATAAATATTTTTCTTTTGTGCCACAATGATGCGAAAATGAGAGGGGGCGCAGTTCAATGACTCAGCTGAGTTAAAATCTCTCTTAAGTCCTGCTGACGTGGTTACAAGAAAGAAAAAAAAAATTGATCCGTGTGGCCAGCATAAGGCTCGGTTTTGATCTGTTTCTGCAGTGCGTTTTGATTTTTTGCGCACATGACTTTGCTGCGATTTGCATTGTGCATTTTTTTATGCCTTTTTTTTGGCCAATTTGTTGTTGGGCAGATTAAAAAAAAAAACACAAATTGCTGCAAAAACGCATTACATGCTTTTCTGCAGCTTCTCCATTGAAGTATATTGAACCAAAAAAGCACTGTTTTTGCGTTGAAAAAAGTCCTTGACCCTTTCCAAATACGCAGTGGCTGAAAAAAGCATAGATGTGAACGTTAAATTAACTGTAGTGTGTTTCTGCAAAAAGCACCAAAAAAAGCATGAAACACGTGAACCAGGCCTAAGATGTTTAGTAACATAAGGGGGTTAAAAAAAAAAAAAAAATAGCCCTTTATAGTACAAAAAGAGCAAATAATCGCTAGTGTAAGGGGTTCATTTTTTTTTTTTTTTTTACTGTGCAACAGTGAAAGTAATATTTACAGTAGCGATTATTTGCTCTTTTTGTACTCTAAAGGGCTCATTTTAGGTTTTTTTTAACCCCAATATGTTACTGGTCGATTACCGTAATCGATTATGAAAATAGTAATCGATCATGAAATTAATCGATTAGTTGTCGATTAATCGATTAGTTGTTTCAGCCCTAGGGGTTTCAAGATGTGCTGTTCAAGCTCTTTTGAAGAAGCACAAAGAAATGGACAATGATGAGGACTGCAGACGCAGTGGTAGAACAAAGTCACTTAATGCAGCAGATGAAAGACGTCATACTTGCTTCCCTTCGACACTGGAAGATGTTCAGCAATGCCATTAACACAAGACTGGTGAAAACCAGTGGGACTCCCCACTACTGTCTGCAGAAGTCTGGCCAGAAGTGGTCTTCATGGAAGAATTGTGGCAAAAAAAAGCCATACCTCCGATGTGGATACAGGGCTAAGTGACTAAACTATCCATGGAAACATAGGATCTGGGGTGCAGAAAAATGACAGCAGATGTTCTGGACTGATGAGTCAAAATTTGAAATATTTGGCTGGAGCAGGAGGCAATTTGTTCGCCAAAGGGTTCCCTCAGTTCTCCCTCTCTGCTCGGAGCAGAAAACCATGACTGTCAGTCAGTGGCTCACTGCTCTCCCCTCCAGCAATCACTGGAGCACTGGGCTGTGGAGGGGGCGAGGGGGCGAGGGGGGGGGTCTGACTGGCTCAGGCTCCAGGCTCAGAGAAATCCAGCTGCCAGCTGACAGAGGGCTGAAGCCAAAAAGTTACCTGAAAATGGGTCACAGGTGTGCAGAACAGACTGCAGCGCAAACCAAAAGAAGCTTTTGCTATATTTCTCCTTTAAAGATGTTTGAAAAAACCTACCTGCCAAGTTCCTTCAAAAACTGTGTGCAAGTATACCTAAAAGAATTGATGCTGTTTTGAAAACAAAGGGTGGCCACACCAAATATTGATTCGATTTGATTTCTCTTTTACTTTCCTTTTTTTAAATTGATAAAAATGAACACTTCTATCTCTGAAAGTATTCTTAATTTACAGCATTTTTTTCACACCTGCCTAAAACATTTGCATGGCCATTTTTGGCTTTAACACTTAAAGTGTAACTCCACTTTTGTTGAGAAAGAAAACATTCCCCTCTGGGTGATCTATGTACATTGCAAGGATTTTAACAAACTTTTTTGCAGATTCCTACCTTTTGTTTTTATAAGAAATCCCTGTGTTTTTGTCTGTATCCATGTGGGGAAGTGAGTCTAATGGGAGTGGTTGCATAATTATCAATCAGCTGTGCACCTGCAGGGCACTAATGAGGATAGTGGCAGGGTCTGCATCCCTTTAGACGTGATTTCATATTGGGAGACTCTGACCAAAAATTACATTTTTGTTGCAAGGGATGCTTGAAATCTGATTTGAATCTTAGTGCAGACTCCTGGGAAAATCAGTGAGCCAATCACACAAGCAGGAAATTATGTTTCTGGGGGGCGTTCTGTACACATTCTTTGTACAGAATACCTCCAGGTAGCCATTTTGCATTGCATGTTCAGAAAATTACAGCGGCTGCAGATTGAAAAGGGAAGGTAATTTTTAATAACATTCAATTACAATATGACTTGTGTCGCAATTGTATACGCTACATTATTTTTTCTTTATTTGCTATTTTTTCCCCCACAAAAGTGGAGTTACCCTTTAACTACTGACCCAAAGCAAATATGCCAAAGTGAAGACAAATCTCATCATCTGCATACTTCTTTTAAGTCAGTACTAAAGCCAGACAATCTGCATGACAGCCAGTCTAACTAGCATTTTTTTAAAAGAAAAGGACAAGAATAGCAACTTGTGTGTTTCTAGTACGACCCTCCCAAGCATCTGGTCTTAAACTGTTTTGTAATTGTACTGTCTCCCTCCATTTTGTAAAATAGTGTTCAAACTGTTGAGTGAGGTTACCTTAGGCGTTGGTTACCACCTTTTACGTTTTATGTTTTTTTGTTTTTGTTTTTGTTTATTGTTGCTTATGTACTTGTTTTCTAAGCCTGGGTATGCCCAATAGGTTTTGTAACCTTCCCCCCTTTTCTAAAATCAATAAATGCAATTAAATGCAATAAATGCAAAAAACAAAACAAAAAAAACCTTTTTTTTTTTTTAATCTCAAATAATAATAACAATAATAATAATAATCTTCAGTGCGTGTTTTCTTTTTGGAAACAGACACTCAATGTTTTCAATTTAGCCATAAAATTACCATTTTGTAAATGCTACAACTCTTAGACATATATACTGCTTATGGATTAGAGAATTTGTTTTATTTTTGCTAAGTGCCAGTTTATAGGTCAATAACTTTGTCATAACAAAGTAATGCATGTATTGCTTACCATTCATTTATTTTAATGGTATTGTCTTGCAAAAAAAATTTATTTTCAATAGAATTTACAGAAACAAAGATGTAAAAATAACTTTAGAAATGCACTTTTTATCATTACTATGACCACTGTAAAAAAAAATCGTGTTACTGCAGATAAAGAGTAGAAATTTGAATCTATAAAGAGTCCCATATATAATGACACTAAAATGACATTTCAGGTACAAAGCATTAATAAACAAATCGTGCCTAAGGTACAAGATTAGTTAAAAAAGTTCAGTCAACAAATTATAGATCTATTTTCACTGTGAAGTATGCTTTTGTATTACTCCCAAGGAGAATTCTGAAAACAATAGCATTCTCTTATAAATAACAGAACATGTATTTATCTATTAAAGCAAGTTTATATAACTTTAATAACAGAGTAGTTTTCTGAAAATCCTGAATATATCAAAGCAGTACTCCTCATAAAAGAAATTGTCTAGGCAAAACTGATTGACCGTTGATAAAACAAACTGGATGTTAAACAACAGAGTATGGTCACAGATCGGTTGTTGGATATTAAACAATAGAGTATTGTTAAACAATAGAGTATTGTCAGAGATCGAACAAAGTTTTGCTCTTATAGCAACCATTACAGAAAACATATGAGAACAATAAAAAATGATCTCCACCATCGCTTTAATCACTTATTACATGTGGGAATGATAAGCAGAAATCTGAACTACATTTTTAAGTAAATTGGATAAAATAAATGATTTCCTACAAATAAAGCGCATGTATTACAAGAATTTTCATTATTACTATTCTGTGATCACTAATGTTGAATGTTTTTCTAGATAAGTTTGTAAAAGAGACTAGCTTGATGCAGATGGGCTTATTAATATGTGTTAACAATAAATACATTTTACTTCAATGTATCATTTAATATGTACATGAGGACAGCCACATTTGTTACATTTACAGGACTTGCGTTCTGTTTTGCAGTGCTGCACAACCGTTATATTTACTGCTACTTCTCACAATGCAAGTCTGTAATTCCATGGACTCACTGAAAACAATGCATTCCTTAAGTGGCTAATATCTTATGTCAAAAACTGTTAAGAGGGATACGGGCTTCAATGAGCCACTGAGAGCTCACTCAAGTGGCTAAACTGCAAATTCTTATTTTTAGTACAATAGCCAAAAAAAAGAAAAATGGAATGTAATCTCAAACTAGGAGTGTCACATTCACTAACCTACCTTGATCCAGAACCAGCTCCTCTTCTGTCATCGGTGGCTGCAGACACTTCTGGGTTTTCCCCTCGGAGTGTTGCAGCCTCATCAAGTGACCTGGATATCCATTTAAGTTCAAGCGGGACATACTGTACTGTCACACTTGAGCATTGGGGTTGATTTCCGAAAGGCAAATAGACTGTGCACTTTGCAAGGTGCAGTTGCACTCTGCAAGTGCAGTTGCTCCAGAGCTTAGTAAATGAGGAAAAGCTTCACTTTGGAAAGAATACCCAATCATGTGCAAGGAAAGTAAAAAAAAAAACAGCATTTTTGCTTGCACATGATTGGATAATAAAAGTCAGCAGAGCTTCTGCTCATTTACTAAGCTCTGGAGCAACTGCACTTTGCAAAGGGCACAGTCTATTTGCCTTTAGTAAATCAACCCCATTGTGTCTAATTGACAAGACAATTAGACACCCATGCATCCAAGCTCCTGTACCAGTCTGTCACCAGTCTGTTACTTGCCTGTTACCTGCTTTGCTTCCGACACAGCCAGTGCCCAGTCCAGTCTGCTACCAGAACAGTCTGTCTTCAGGGCAGTGTATTACCAGTACAGCCTGTCTCCAGTTCAGCCTTCTACCAGTACAGTCTGTTACCAGTACAGCCTGTCTACAGTTCAGCCTGCTACCAGTACAGTCTGTTACCAGTACAGCCTGTCTACAGTTCAGCCTGCTACCAGTACAGCCTGTCTACAGTTCAGCCTGCTACCAGTATAGCCTGTCTCCAGGTCAGTATGTTTATCAGTACAGCCTGTTACCTATCCAGTCTGTTACCAGAACAGCCGGTGTTCAGTCCAGCATATTACCAGTCCAGCCTGCTACCAGTATAGCCTGTCTCTGATCCAACTTTATCTCAGTCCAGACTGCTACCAGTCCAGCACATTAGTGGTCCAGTCTGCTACCAGCCACAAGGACAGATTCCAGTCCACCCTGCTACCAGTACTGTCTGTTTTTAGTCCTGCATCCAAAACAACCTGCTGCCAGTACAGTCTGCTACCAGTCTTGCCATCAGTCCTGCCTGCTATCAGCCCTTCACAGCCTTTAGGGCACTCCTCCTCTTCCACATCTGTAAATACCTGTTGGGTCACCTGAGGTCCAAACTCCCATGAAGGGGTCCCTGGTGGAACACCAATTACTCCTTAAACTCTGGAAAATGGGCATATTGAAGTGACTGTCTCACCCATGGTTCCTGACAAGGAGAATGAGGGCAGTACTAGTAGCTAATTTGGCTGTTTTCATTTAACCACTTGCTTTCAGGGGCATTTTTTTTTTTATTCTTCACACATAAGTTAGCATATGTGCATTTTTTGCTAGAAAATTACTTAAAATACCCAAGTATTAAATATTTTCTGAAAGCAGAGGCTCTGTGGAATAAAATGGTGGCATTTGCTTTATTTTATGTCACATAATATTTGCGTATCCATTTATAAAATGCAGATTTTTAGGATAAATACACTAAAAGGTTTAGTGCACACTAACATAATATAATATCCATTTGTTTCATAAATATAAAAGATGATGTTGCATTGCATAAATAGATACCAAACATGTCAAGTCTCAAAATTGCAGGCAATAAAGAAATGACAACAAATGACAGTACCTAACATTTTCATATGCATAGCTTTAAAAGCCTTTACAGCTTATCAGTTTAGAGTTAATTATGAGTTACCAAGCCCCCACATGATATCTTTGAGCAGCTGACAGGTTCTCTTTATAGAGACATCAGGGGTCTATTAGACCACCAATGTTTCCCCTGTCCTCCAAAGCAGCTGATCAAGCACTGTATAAGCCAGGGAATGACAGCTCTGAAACTGGAAGTGACAAAACCATGGTCACTTCAAGCATCATTGGTCACAGAGGAGTTTGAGGGAAAATATGCTCCTCTATCTCCTCTGTGTGAAGCTGTCATTTACCACAGTCCCAGGCTCCCCAGAGGAACAGAAAAGCCAGGGAACCACCATGGATGACCACAACTGGGCTGCTGTAGAGCCACCTGGATCACTTTTACTGAACAGCTGATTGCTGGCTGTAAAAAATTACACCAAGATCATTGTTGCGGCTGTAGCCATAATCTTGGTCTAACTATCTGCTGACAGGCTGTATATATACATTCAGCGGTCTGTAAATGTTTAAAGTACAACTATGATTTGCTGACTTTTTATTTTTACACGACACATTCGATTTTCATGCAAACAGTCTCTACAGATAAAAGTGATACTTGACACATAAAATTGACATTATGGGGTAGAGGTACTAAAGGCAAACAGGCTGGTCACTTTGCAAGGGAAGTTTCACTTTACAAGGGAATTTTCCCCAAAGTTTAGTGAATGTGGTGAAATTTCACTTTTTCAAAGAATATCCAGTCGCATGCAAGGAAAATTTTTAAAAAATGGCTTTTTTTGCTTGCACAAGGTTGGATGATGGAAGTCAGCAGAGCTTCACCTCCTTTAGTAAGCCCTGCGGAAAAGAGCTTTGCAAAGTACAAATTACCTTGCAAAGTGCACAGTGGTTTTTACCTTTAATAAATCAGCCCCAATGCATTGATTCTCCTAATCCAAAGGAATGAAAATACAGATTTGTGTATAAATCTATGCATTCCATCAATTGGAATTAAGTATTCCAGACTAGGGTCTGGTGATCTCTTTGCTATTGAAATATGTGATGTCATCATGTCAAGATCAATAGCTCTCTAAGCCTCTTAGAAAAAAGTTATGAATGCCTTCAATTATGGCAAGGGATTTAAAAAGATCACTAAACTATTTGAAATCAATCATTCCACTGTAAGGAAAATAATATGCAAGCGGTGTAGATTTCAAATGACTGCTAATTTGTCCAAGACTGGCTGACCCACCTAAGTCAGCCAAAGAGTTGACCATGCTAAGGGAAATCTCCAAGAATAACACAGTTTCATGGTGGGATCAGCAGGTAACTCTTACAACAGGTGGTCTCAACATGCATGCATTCAGAATAAGTATGATCTACAGTAAGTACTGTAAGTGTAGCCCCCTTTTGGGGGATCTTAAAGTGGATGTAAACCTTCATATGTACCCAGTGAAGTGAACAGCCTCAGATGATACACAGGGATGAAACAAATTTGCCTACATAAGTTTTACATGTACTGTATATCTACTGTCTTCAGCTTTATATACTGTTTAGAAAGTTCAGATCCTGTTAGGAGATTTTTCTCTTTCTGTTCAGCACTGCAGTGAAGCCTGGGCATACATCCAAGACAGGTGATTGGAGGAAAGGCACACACCTCCTCTCCTCATAGGTAGAGACTTTCAGAGCTGACCATTGAATACTTCAGGGCTCTGCTAATCTATTCATAGCATCCTCTCCAACGCAAAACTGCAGCTGACTTTATCATATGTGACGGAGAACTTGTCAGATGTTCGCATGCTGATAACAGAAGAACGGAGCAGAAGACAGCTACGGGACATAGTGCTTTGAAGAGAGATAACAAAACACTGCATATATATGTGTCCAGCTCAAATTTCATGAATCGGGTTTACATCCACTTTAAGAAAAATGGTTCTTCTCAAACAGGATATTGTGCTAAACCTGTAAGTAAATAAGAGCACAAGAACCAGAAGTGAAAGAGTGGGATTGATAATAAAGTTGGCAGTACCTCTACCCACAACAAGTTCTCTGTGAACAGAGGGAATTCCCTTCTTGGGAATTTAACCAGTAACCTAATCAAAGTAGTTGGAAGCAGAAGAACTATTGCAGCCAGCTAATAACATTAACCATAAGTATATATGCCCATATGTGCATATATTCCCGGGTGTACGAATTATATAGGTATTTATAAAGATGAATGTTGCAGCAAAGTCCCATTGCAGGGGCCCCTGAGGATGATCCGGAGTCTGTCTTTGGGTCGGAGACCTGAAGAAAATATCTGTGGTGGTGAAGAGACCCTCCAGCTGCTATCCCACCAGTCTGGAATGCAGTCCTAGTTATCTGGCAATAATCGTTTCTTCTGATCTGATATTAGTAGCATGGACAGGACATGTGGCTAAGACCTTCTCTTCCTCCACTTTCTCCTTCCAGTATCTTTTCCCAACAGCCCCTGAGTCAGGATTTGACATAAATAATTTTACATTACATTGTGATACTAGCAGCTGCTAATAGAGGGCAGCGGATCCATACATGTGATATTACGCCTATTTAACCTGCATGGGAAGTGTGCCAGGAACAAACATTTGCTGTTCAAAGTAGAACAGTACAACAAGACTACAGTTTGCCATTGAACATATAGGTAAACACAAGGCCTTCTGAAACAAGTATCGTGGAATGATAAAGTAGTTATAGGCGCAAACCCAATACAGCATTTCAGCAGAAGGACCTCATACCAGCAGTCAAGCAAGGTGATGAAAACATTTTGGTTTGCGGATGTATTACTGCTTAGGGCCTAGCCAGCTTGCAGTCATCAAGTCAGCTATGAATTATGCATCATATTAAAATATGCTTAAAGTGGAATGGCACTGCTTCTGAGCACACAAACCGAAAATGCTGTTAAATTATTTTTTTTTATTCAAAGCAAACGTGCCCATCCATCCATGTCTCCATGCTTTATTTTGCTGAGCAATCCCATTTAAATACACCCCACTAGCATTTCTATCCATGGCCATCTTGAGTAAGGGCAGAATATTCATGTAGCATTTACTTTCTGAAATCCATCTGCCCTTAGCTCAGGCATGCCGGCAGGAAGGTGTGCTTAGCTGGGAAAACTCCTCCTCCCCTCCTGAAGACTCCTGGGATGTATGACATAATTTGCCCAGGCATTGAAATCAGGAAGTAACAGAAGAAATGCTAAAAATTGTTTATAACCATGTTTTTTACTAACCCCCCAACCAGGGCTGTCTTTGATGCTGGGCAACAGGGGCAGCTGCCCTGGGCCCAGTCATTTTTGGGGGGGACCAAAGCAGCTGATCCTTGAGCCCACGCTGCTGCCCACGCTGCTTGAGTCAGCCGGAGTTCTGCCACCTTCGGGGCTTGTCATGCTGGCTGCTCGCTACTGTCCTCTGGGAGATGAGCACTGCTTCTTTATTTACAAGTGACAGCGCTCCTCTCCCAGTGGCTGTTCAGAGCCCTCCCTCCTGTACACATATATCTCTATGAGAGCAGAGGAGGGAGGAGGCAGGGCATCTACACAGGTGGAAGCTCCTCCAGAGACCGGCAGCCTGCACGGAGTTGTAGCTGCTTTTCTGCAGCACCACTCTTGTTTTCTAGGTGGCGGGAGAGGATTTGGAGGAAAGCTCTGCACTGGAACTGGAATCCTAGGGGAGGGGCAGGAGAGCTTTGTACTTGGGGGGACTTGGATTCAACCCTGCACTCTATACATAGTGCACCCCTCAATTCTGCCCTCTGCACATAGCACACCCCTCAACCCTGCACTCTGCAAATAGCACACCCCTGAACCCTGCACTCTGCACATAGCGCACCCCTGATCCCAGCACTCTGCACATAGCACACCCCTGAACCCTGCCCTCTGCACCTAGCGCACCCCTCAACCTTGCACTCTGCACGTACTGCACCCCTCAACCCTGTACTCTGTATATAGTTCACTCCTGAACTCCTGGTATGTAACAATGCCTCAATGTTAGTGCAGCTTGGCCACACCCACAATTTGATGCAGCAGTAATGATGTGCAGTAAGCTCTAGCAACCAATCAGTGAACATTAATGATCTGCTGTAATCTCTAGCAACTAATCAGTGATTAATAATGATTTGCAGTAACATCTAGAAACAAATCAGTTAGCAGTAATGATGTATGGTAACCTCTAGCAACCAATCAGTGAGTGGTAATGATGTGCAGTAACCTCTAGCAACCAATCAGCAGGCAGAAATGATGTGCTGTAACCCCTATCAATTAATCAATGAGCGTTAATGATCTGCTGTAATCTCTAGCAACTAATCAGTGAGCAATATTGATTTGCAGTAACCTCTAGAAACAAATCAGTTAGCAGTAATGATGTTCTGTAACCTCTAACAACCTATCAGTGAGCGGTTATTATATGCAGTAACCTCTAGCAACCAATCAGCAAGCAGAAATGATGTGACCTCTAGTAACTAATCAGTGAGTGGTAATAATATGCTGTAACTTCTGGCAGCCAATCGCAGTCCTCATCTTATCTGCTGCAGTAAACTGATTGTGTGTCTAGCTGCTATTTATTGTATGTCTCAGAGCAGGGGGGCAAGAAAATGTTTGCTCAGGGTCCAATCAGTACTAAAGATGGCTCTGCCCCCAACGCATACACACACGCACCTTCCTGAGCTGCAAAGGAAGCTGTATAGGGATATACACATGTGTAGCAAAAATGATCCCCATCATCTTTGACATGCATTACTGCCCACCTAACATGACCCATGTAAGTGAATGGGGCAGAGCTGCAACATCAAATCAGTTAGCAGTAATCATGTATGGTAACCTCTAGCAACCAATCAGTGAGTGGTAATGATGTACAGTAACCTCTAGCAACCAATCAGCAAGCAGAAATTATGTGCTGTAACCTCTATCAATTAATCAATGAGCGTTAATGATCTTCTGTAATCTCTAGCAACTAATCAGTGAGCAATATTGATTTGCAGTAACCTCTAGAAACCAATCAGTTAGTGGTAATGATGTTCTGTAAGCTCTAACAACCTATCAGTGAGCGGTTATTATGTGCAGTAACCTCTAGCAACCAATCAGCAAGCAAAAAAATGTTTGCTCAGGGTCCAGTCAATACTAAATATGGCTCTGCCCCAACGCACACATACACACACACACACACACACACACACCTTCCTGAGCTGCAAAGGAAGCTGTATAGGGATATGCACATGTGCAGCAAAAATGATCCCCATCATCTTTGACATGCAGTACTGACTGCCTAACATGACCCAAGTGAATGGGGCAGAGCTGCAACATCATCCAATGCATGGAGTTTTGGCGCGGTGGTGCCAGATTTTAAAGGGGTTAAACAGGCAGTGAGGAAGAGACATAATGCATCGTCACTGCCTGTCAAATGCCCCCCAAAAAGCGATCCTGGTCCCCAGAGGGCTACTGCAAGTGTAAACGAATCTTAAGGCTTCATTCACACCTTTACAGTTGTGACGAAGTGTGTGTGTGATTTTGTGCAGCACATATAGTGCAGCTTCATTCATTTCAATGTGCTGCCCTAGGCATTAAAAATGTACAAAAGAGCCTTTTTAAAAATCATGCCATACCAAAATGCTACTTTGTTACCAAAAAAGCAAGGTGTGTGGAGGTGGCATTAAAACATTTTGACACCACTAAAAATGAATGGTACCACCGCACACCTGCAAAAGAGCTGTGTGTTTTTGTGCATTGCAGGAATGCATATGATTTTGTACATAATCCTGCAACGCACAAATGTCCACCTAGTGTAAGAGAGAGGAGGCTAAGAGGGTCTGGGGGATGGGAGGTTTGAGGGGGAATGTCTGAGGTGTACAGAGGAGTATGAGGAGGGGGAATGGGCATGGGGGGGTTCTAAAAAGGAGAAGGGAGGTGAGATCTAAGGCCCCCCTTCCCCTTGTACTCACAGTTAACACAGGCAGCTTCTTCTTCCCCATCTCCAGTCATGTGACAAGTCATGACAGGAGGAGGAAGGAGAGGAGGAAGGGCAGTCTGCGTTCTCAGTCTCAGTGCAGGCTCTCTATCTCCCCCTACAGGCTGGAGGGAAGCCAAATCCTCTCCTCCAGCAGAAGTTGGCTGCTAGCTCCTTGTGACAGGAGTTAATCACTCCTTTCAAGAGCAGCACAAGTGGCCCCCCTCAACATGGTGCCCGGGGCTGGTGTCCGCTCTGCCTCGTCCCAGCCCTGCTAAAGCCTAAAGGTTTTTACATTAATGCATTGCATGTATTAGGATAAAAAAACCTTCTGTGTCACAGAGTCCACTCCTCACCCCCTTTATACTTACCTGAGCCCATTCTTGATCCAGTGCTGTGCATGAGAGCAGTGGCTCTCTCCTTCCCGCTGCTCTCACAGGTTTTGCCAAAAGCTGCGGGAGCCATTGGCTCCTGTCAATCAAAGCCAGTGATGAAGGAGCAGGGGATGGAACTGAGTCCCACTGTCTGTGTCAATGAATACAGACAGCGAGGCCTTAGAGTGAGCTCTCACGAGAGCCCCCATATAAATGGCTTTCTATAGGGCTACTTGCCGAAGAGGAGGAGCCAAAAGCGCTGGTAAAGGACCCAAAAGGAGGAGAATCAGGGCTGGTCTGTGTTAAACCATTGTACAGAGCAGGTAAGTATAACATGTTTTTTTTTTTTTTTTTTTAAATATAGCCTTACAATCACTTTAAGTGTCCATCATCCCCCGCATACCAGCTAAAAGCTAAAACAGAACTAAAGGCAAAGTTTTTTTTTTTTTTTCATTTTGGAATGAGTAAGGGAGGGTTATAACCCCTGTCAGGTTTTTTTTTTTGCTATCTGTGTCCCGATTGGGGAGATTTCCCTTAACTTCCTGTCCCTTAGCCCAAACAGTAAGTGAGAGAAATCTCTCCATAGGGATGGATTCCCTGGTTGTCACCAGAACTAGTGTCTCCATTGAAAGATCTCCGCTCTATTCCTGTTCTGGTGACAACTACAAAATTGGGACTTTTTTTCATTTTTGGCGGTAATGCTAAACATGAAAAATTGAGGGGGTGATTTACCCAAAGACGGCACAGTTACAGGGCATACTTTCTATTGTTTAGAAGTCTCTCCAGTGTTACTTTGACTTGTGTTTGAGAATATGATCCTGTTGAAAGATGCCCTCCTATCTGACCTTCATTTTTTTGCACAATGAAACAAGCTTACTTGTAGTATTTCACTGACATCTTGTACCATTTAGTTTTCCTTTTTAATATGTTGCTTGGTCTTCTGCCTTTTTATGAGCTATCAACAATATAGTATACATTTATATTTTACACTCAACCAACTACAAAACCTTTCCTCATGTCCTGGATGCATTTTTTCTATTTTTTATTCTTTTAGTAAAGTGTCACGTCTTTTATTTTATATTTTTTTAAATAATGAATATTTTCTGCTGCCTTTCCATACAGGCAAGAGTTTTGCAGACTTTTTGATGTACTTCTCTGTCACAAGTCTCCCTTTACAGGATAGTTTTAATGGACAACATTTTCCTGGCAGCATCTGGATGGTTTGATATAGGTTCTGCTTTATGATAATTGGTCCAATACTGGGATATAAACACACACATATATTTTTTACCCCTTCACTAAATTTAAGTTTTTGCCGACCAGCGACGTACCCGTACATCGCTGGGCTTCAAGTGGTTATACGGAGATAATGACTGCACCTGAGGTTTTTTAGAGCCGGAGGTCAGCTCTCTTGTAGAAGCAATCCTAGCGGCTAACTAACTGGGAGACCCGAGCAATCAGCCACTTTGTGAAGCCAAAGCAAAGCAAAGCAAAAGCAAGGTGTAAACAGGACTGTAAGCTAACCATTTTTTTAGTGACAGCTTTGACTAGTATTCAGAGAGCTTTAACAAAGCCTGTCCGAAGCCTTGTTTTGAAGCAAGTGTAAACTAGCCGTTCATGTGTGTTGAAGCCGAAGCAAGTGTAAATGAGCCCTAACACTGTCATCAGGAGTGCTGTAGGTTAAGGGCATCCATGACAAACCCCAGTGGCGCCCCAGGGTGCCTCTGCACCCTGGTTGAGAAAGAGGCTGGCCTAATACACTGAACAATTATGGAGCTAGCAAGCAGGAAGCCCCCTACAGGAACTTTCAGAAATGACAAAGAGGGAATTGGATTGCTGAAAAGCGGCTATAGCTAAGTGGTAGACTCTCAAAGCATACTACATTGAGACAGTGGAGAAAAATTTCCTTGGGATGTTTAAGTACAGTACATAAAAAGGGAGAAACAATGACCTGGTTAAGAAGGAAGAAGGAAACCACTTTGGGGAGAAAGAAGAGCTTAGGCCACAGAACAATCTTATGCCCTGTACACACAGTCGGACATTGATCGGACATTCCGACAACAAAATCCATCGATTTTTTCCGACGGATGTTGGCTCAAACTTGTTTTGCATACACACGGTCAGAAAAAGTTGTTGGAAAATCCGATCGTTCTGAACGTGGTGGCGTAAAACACGTACGTTGGGACAGTAGCCAATAGCTTTCGTCTCTTCATTTATTCTGAGCATGCGTGGCACTTTGTGCGTCGGATTTGTGTACACACAATCGGAATTTCCGACAACGGATTTTGTTGTCGGAAAATTTTATAGCAAGCTCTCAAACTTTGTGTGTTGGAAATTCCGATGGAAAATGTGTGATGGAGCCCGCACACGGTCGGAATTTCCGACAACAAGGTCCTATCAGACACTTTTCCGTCGGAATATCCGACCGTATGTACGGGGCATTATCCTTCTATAACACTAGGCTAGGCTTCTTACAGGATAAGACCACTAATTCAAAGACACACCATGCAGAGGTGATAGCAACAAGAAAGGCCACCTTGTGAGAAAGGTCAGATAAAGGAATATCCTAAATAGGTATATGGAATAGGAAACTCACAGGGGAAGCAATGTGTGCGACACTGTGCACAAAGGCCTTAACAAGGATTGAGAGGCCAACGGCATCTGAAACAGAATTGCCAAAGCTGAGCTTTGCCACCTGTTGATACCCAAGGCCAGATGCTGGTCCACACTAGACTAGAAAAAAACAAGGATGCACCCCCCCCCCCCCCCCCGTTTTCTTCCTAGGATGAAATTTCCTAGCCTTGTTCTACACCAGGGGTCTCAAACTGGCGGCCCTCCAGCTGTTGCAAAACTACAAGTCCCATCATGCCTCTGCCTGTAAGAGTCATGTTTGTAACTATCAGCCTTGCAAGGCCTCATGGGACTTGTAGTTTTGCAACAGCTGGAGGGCCGCCAGTTTGAGACCCCTGTTCTACACAAAGTAGGCCCTACAGGCACTGATAGACTGCAAGAAGATGACTTCTGAGCTTTTAGGAGCATAGGGATGACTAAATCTAAGGGCTTTTAGGAGCATAGGGATGACTAAATCTAAGGGCTCAGTGACCAAGAAGTAGGATGGTGTACTGGCCACTGGGACAGATGGTCAAAAGAAGAACCACAGCCTGCGCCCCCCCTGCCTGAAGTGATGGTACAGGTCAGCCCTGCATCTTCTTCCATGCGTGATCAGGGTGTGTTCCCCCGAGGCTCAGCCAAAGAGTCAACTGATCCAGAAAGCTGCAAAGGAGAGCTGTAGTGACTATGAAGAACCAAGACTTGCTAGCAGAAATCTTGCAGAAACAGTAAATATTAAAAAAGAGGTACTTTTCTAAAGAGAGAACACACTGGTCACTGTCACACTTGCTTTAGCCCTGGTGGTCTAGGACTATAGCTGGTGGGTGTAGCATCACCTATAGCAGCCCCTATTCCATTAAGGCAAGTAGGTTTACTGGTACTTGGTTGTTACTGGTCTTAATACACAGTGCTATAGTCAATGGCCAAGACGTAAATGAGAAACCTATGATTGTCAAGGGTGTCAAATGATCAGAGGATAGCGGAGACAGGTAACTTAAGTCAGAGTCAGGCAGAGTTAGGGCAGAAGGCAGTCAGTAAGCATATTCCAGGAACAGGCCAAGGTCCTGTCAGGTAACAGATTTAACACACTAATGGGTATTCCAGGGACAGGCCGAGGTCAGGGCTGGTGGCAGACAGGGAGTATTCCAGGGACAGGCAGAGGTCAGGGCTAGCAGCTGGGATGGGCTGAGGTCCGAATACAGAGCTCCTGAAAAATGCACTTTAACAGCAAGTAGGAGCATGGAAATCAGAAACAGGATACTAGATACAGGATACAGGAGCAGCATACAGGATCAGGACGCAGGTTAACATAGTGCGGGCCAGTACAGAAAGAACTATCCCAAGCCTAGAACACTGGGCTTGCGATGTTCAAATATTGTACCACGGCACCGCCTGCCAATCATAGCAAAACAGACATGACTGCCAAAGCAGAGCTTGTTCTCTGGCGACCAATGCTTCAGTATGAAGAGATGAAAACAGCTGTGCCATCACCAGTTTAGGGGGCATTGCCAGAGAAGCAGGGACAGTTGCCTGTCAACTAAAAAAGCTGGCTGAGGGTGATGACGGTGGCAGAGCTGTGGGTTGAGCAGCCAGCTGTGATGAGGCATAGGAGTATGTTCAATCCTTACAGACACCAACAAAAAACTCAGGCTAGCTGGGAATGGGATAGGGGATGTCCGTACAGCTTTTTTTTAAGTGTTTAATCCCCTGAAGGTAGCTATATATAACCCATGAGTAAGACTACAGTTTCCTATTACTTCTTTTTTTTCTGGTAAAAAACAAACTAAACTGATTTGGAAAACCCTAACCCCTACAATGGCTTCATAAGATTAGTCAATTAAGTCTTTACTTTATATGAATTAACTTATTAACTTATTTAGCCCAAGAAATGGGTTGGAGTTAGGGGTAGGACTTTTTTTTTTAAAAACACAGTCTGTGTTAAATTAAAAAGGTAATTTTGAGCTTTAGTGAATAAATATATTAAAAGACAAACATTTTAGTACAGAATTTGCTATATGGTTAAATTAGATCAAGTTTAGTAACATTAAAGCTGAACTCCGGGCACAAAAACTTTTATTGAAATAGACTCCTCAATAGCTACAAAAACTATGAATTAAATTGTTGTGTACCAAATGCTTTTGCAAACCAAGTTATCACCTTGTAAAATTTGTGATCACATCATCACTGTGCTGTACATAATCAGCACAGTGAGCAGAACTGTGGGAAGGATCCAACATGCTCCATACACTACAGTCTGCCTGTAGAAAACAACAGGAGGGGCCAGAGACAGGACCAGTCACCCTGGAGAGTCCAAGAAGGAGAGCAGCAGTGAGCAGTCTTTATTACAGAAAGCTTTTGCACATTGGATTACGCCACAGATCTGGAAGAAATACACAAAGCACACCAGGATTCAAGGAAGAATACACATGAATCTTGTATTTAGACAATATTTGCTTACCCTGGAGTTCGGCGTTAATTCTCAGAATATGTTCCCATGTAATCACCACTGACATATATTATTGTTAAACTGAAAGAGCAACTCTTTGATTAAATGGGGTTGATTTATTAAAGGCAAATAGGCTGTTGACTTAGCAAAGTGAATTTTCACTTACCTAAGTGAGTGAGGTGAAGCTCTGCTGTCTACTATCATCCAATCATGTGCAAGCAAAAATACAATTTATTTTAAAAATTTCATTGTATGTGAAATCAAAAAGTCACTTTGCAAAGTGAACATGCTCTACTTCTTTAGTAAATCAATACCAATGTGTCCTGTGTTTTTTTTATCAATCTCTACCGCTGGTCTTAAAGCAGAGCTAAACACCACATAACTTGCCTTCCTTCAACTATATCACATCCCTTATCGGTATGCCCTACCTGGCTTCTTCCAGGTCCTTGGCTGAAGCCATTCTCATTGGCTGGCACAGGATGACGTCATTTGAAGTACAGTCATTGTAGGAGGCGCTGTGCCAGAATGTAGATTGAGCTGTGCTTGCACAGCCAGGAAGGTTTTTTGTTTTAATGCAGAAGAGACATTACATGTCTCTTCTGCAATCAGGAGCCTGTCTGCTCGCAATTTTTAAAAGTTATGCTTTTACATTATATTGGCCTTCAGCAATAGATTTGTTTGTTATCCAGGTGTCATGGTTATGCAATAGACGTTGTTTGTCAGCTTACCTGTCCCCATGTGTTCATCTCCAAAGACCAGCTGTCTCTCACCTGACTGCTTTTATTAACTCTCCTCTAGCATGGCTCCACCCCAGCTCCTATCAGAGAACTCTATATTAACCTTGGCACTGCAGGTCAGCCCTGCTGATCAACCTTTGTGTGTTTGGCTTCCTGTTCCTGCCTGCCGTGTGCTCTACGTTTATTTCTGTTACTGACCTTGGCGTGTTCTATACTATTCCTGTCTGCTCGTGACCCTGACCTTTGGCGTGCCCCCAACTATCCCTGTTTGCCTGTGACCCTGAACCTTGGCGTGTACTCTGTTGTCCTTGTCTGCTTGTGGCCCTGACCTTGGCTTATTCCTTTACTATTCCTATCCTTCTGTTGCCTACTGTGGGTGTGAGCTGGGGGACCCTGGGGGTCACGACCTGGAGCCAGTTGCAGCCCAGTCCATCCTTACCACTAAAGGCTCTGGTGAACACCTGCTGGCTCTTAGACTCCGCGCCCCAGGGAATCCTACGCTCTAACCCCGGTGGGATCCGTGTTGGTGTTCCAGCGGTCCTGCCTTCCTTATACTTAGACTCCCATCCGCAGCAGTCAGCCGTAGGGTCCACTGCCTTGCGGTGCACTCCTGATCCCAACGGTGTGCATCTGTCACCTAGCCTCAAGGTGACCTGACAGTTTGAGCAGCCATGGACCCGGCTGACGTGCCGCTTCCTGCAGCCAATCCATTGCAGGGCATAGTTCGCAGACTCGAGACGAAGGGAATCTAATCAGACTCAGGTGATGCTATTCCTTAAGGATCTGGCTTCCCGTTTCGAGCAGCTCCAGGCCTCTTTGGGAAACCCGAACCTGCAGCCTCAAGTACAATTAGCAGCTGCACCTATCGCACCGGTCGCAGCCACACATTCATATTTACTGCCAGCTCCGTCCCGTTTCTCTGGGGACTCCAAGGCCTGCAGGGGCTTCCTCAGCCAATGCACCATTCATTTTGAGCTCCAGCCTCAAAACTTTCTGTCTGATCGGGCTAAGGTAGCCTATATCATTTCCCTCCTCTCTGGTGAAGCTTTAGCTTGGGCTGCCCCCCTGTGGGAGAAGAATGACCCAGTGGTTTCCAGCCTGTCCGACTTCTTGAAGCTTTTTCGTAATATCTTCCAGGAGCCAGCTCGGGTTTCTTCAGCGGCTAGTGCCCTTTTACGCCTTCGCCAAGAATCTTGTTCAGTGGGACAATATGCACTTCAGTTCCGTATCCCCACAGCTGAATCGAGCTGGAACAATGAGGCCCTGGTCGCAACCTTTTACATGGCCTCTCTGACCGAGTGAAGGACGAATTAGCAGGAAGAGCCATCCCCGCCTGTCTGGACGATGTAATTTCCTAGTGCAATCAGTTTGACATTCGTTTCCAGGAGAGGTCCCTAGAAAAAAAGACACCAGCACCCTCTAGGTCCTAGTCAGCCAGAACTCTTCCCCCGTCACTCTGTGGAGCATCCTCTGCCTGCTGAGGAACCTATGCAGCTGGGCCGGACTAGACTAACCCCCGAAGAACGTGCTAGACGCAGAACTCTAGGCTTGTGTCTTTATTGTGGGGGCAAGGGTCATTTTCGTGACTCCTGCTCGCTTTGTTCAGGAAACGCTCGGGTCTAATACATTTGGAAGGTGGAGTATTGGACCCAGAAACATCACCTTTTCGTCATCTTCTTCCGGTGTTCCTCCATGTAGGCCCTTCTCCCCAATCGGTCCTAGCATATCTGGACTCCGGGGCTGCCGGCAATTTTATGGACTGGAGAGCTGCTTCTTCTATGAAGCTTACCCTTTCTCCCCTCGCTACTCCACTGGTAGTCTCGGCAATTGATGGCACTATGCTCCCAGGGGGTCCTATACATTTCCAGACGCTACCTATTAGGATGTCAGTAGGGATACTCCACCAGGAGTGGATTTCCTTCCTCATTCTACCCAAGGCCTCTACCCCCATTGTATTGGGCCTTCCTTGGCTACAGATCCACTCTCCACATGTGGACTGGGTCTCTGGGCAGATCCTGGCTTGGGGTCCTTCGTGTTTCTCGTCCTGTCTTCTCAAGGTGGTCCCCAAGGAGAGACTTCCCATTGCTACCACATCCGTATCTTCTGATCTTCCCGCGGCATACAGCGATTACCGGGATGTGTTCTGTAAGAAGTCTGCTGAGGTGCTTCCTCCCCACAGATCTTTTGACTGTGCCATTGACCTTGTCCCTGGAGCAACTCTGCCCAGGGGTCGTATCTACCCTCTGTCCATTCCAGAGACCCAGGCCATGTCTGAGTATGTCGCCGAGAATCTGGAGAGAGGTTTCATCCGGAAATCCTCGTCGCCTGCAGGAGCAAGGTTCTTTTTCGTTGCTAAAAAGGATGGTACCCTCAGACCCTGCATCAACTATCAAGGGTTAAACCCAGTGACCATCAAAAACCGATACCCCTTACCTCTAATATCTGAGCTATTCGACAGGTTGAAGGGGGCTTCCATTTTCACCAAGTTGGATCTCAGAGGTGCATACAATCTCATTAGAATACGGGAAGGTGACGAATGGAAGACTGCGTTTAACACTAGGGACGGGCATTACGAATACCTGGTTATGCCTTGTGGTTTGTGTAATGCTTCAGCTGTGTTCCAGAACTTTGTCAATGAAATCTTCAGGAATCTACTGTACCAGTTTGTTGTCATCTATCTGAATGACATTCTCATCTTTTCCGAAAATCTGCTTGCTCACAGAAACCATGTCCGCACCGTTCTTCAGCGCCTTAGAGAGAATAATATCTATGCCAAGCTGGAGAAATGTTCCTTTGAATGTCCTGAGGTCCGGTTTCTGGGATGTTTTGTTTCTAGTTTGGGTCTTCGCATGGATCCCGGAAAGGTCTCGGCCATTACCAACTGGCCCCTTTCTGCTAGCCTCAAGGCCACACAGTGCTTTCTTGGCTTCACAAATTATTATAGGCAGTTCATAAGAAATTACTCTTCCATTGCCGCGCCTATTATCGCTTTAACCAAGAAGGGTGCGAATGCCAAAGACTGGCCTCCCGAGGCTGTCTCTGCGTTTCACGATCTGAAACAGGCCTTTGTTTCTGGACCTCTCTTGAGGAGACCAAATCCTGGGGACCCATTTTTTATTGAAATAAACGCTTCTTCGAGGGGGTGGGAGCTGTGCTTCTTCAGTTCTTTAAGAAGAGACGTCAACCATGTGCGTTCTTCTCCAAAAAATTTTCTCAGGCAGAGAGAAATTATGCCATTGGTGATCGGGAACTTCTCGCAATTAAATTGGCGTTGGAAGAGTGGTGTCATCTCTTGGAGGGTTCCCCTCACTCCATTACGATCTTTACTGATCACAAGAATCTACAATACCTACAGAATGCCAAACGTCTGAACCCCAGACAGGTCAGGTGGAGTCTCTTCTTTTCTCGTTTTAAATTCACGATTACGTACAAACCTGGTTCCTGCAACAGTCGGGCTGATGCGCTCTCTAGGTCATTTGACACTTTGGACGAGGAGTCCACCCCTGATCCTGAGCCGATCATTCCGACCTCATGCATTGTTGCCCATTCTACCACCCTGGAATCAAAAATTCCTCCTGGCAAGACCTTTGTTCCCACGGAGCTAAGAGCTAAGATCCTTCGTTGGGGACATGATTCCAAGGTGGCAGGTCATGTGGGTTCCTCCGATCCTTCCTGCTCATCAGTCGTCTCTACTGGTGGCCTAACCTCCGCTCGGATGTTAAAGAGTACGTTAAGGTTTGTCATGTCTGTGCTCAGTCTAAATCTTCCACACTAGCCCCTGCTGGTCTTCTCATGCCCTTGCCCATTCCTAAGGAGCCCTGGTCTCACATCGCCATGGATTTTATCACTGATCTTCCACTGTCGAAGAATAATACAGCCATTTGGGTGGTAATCGATCAGTTCTCCAAGATGGCTGATTTTGTTTCTCTTCCTGGTCTCCCTTCTGCCTCTGCCTTGGTTCCCATTTTCTTACGAGAGATTTTCCGCCTTCATGGTGTTCCTTCCCATGTCCTTTCGGACAGGGGTGTTCAGTTTACGTCCCGTTTTTGGAGAACCTTTTGCAAATCCCTCAACATTACCTTGGATTTTACCTCTTCTTACCATCCCCAATCCAATGGCCAGACTGAGAGGGTTAATCAGGAGTTGGAGATCTTTCTCCGTACCTTGGTCTCGGCTCATCACGATGATTGGGCATCACTACTTCCGTGGGCAGAGTTCTCCCACAATAATCATGTCAACGTCAGTTCTCAGAAAACACCCTTTATCACTGTTTATGGAAGACATCCTCAACTCCCTCTTCCTATGACCTGTTCTTCCGACATTCCAGCCTTGGCTACTGTTCAGGAATCATTCAATTCCATGTGGGCTGACGTTCATGATTCCCTCCAGAAAGCTGCCAACAAATTCAAGAGTTTTGCTGACCGTCGCAGGCGTAAGCCGCCTCCTCTTCAGCCAGGAGACAAAGTCTGGCTCTCCACCAGGAACATCAAACTCGGGGTTCCTTCTCTCGAATTTGCCCCAAGATTCATTGGTCCGTACACCATAACTTCTAAACTGAATCCGGTTTGTTTCAAGCTCCAGATTCCCAAAAGCCTCAAAATCTCTAACTCCTTCCATGTTGCCCTTCTGAAGCCTTTAGTCCTCAATAAGTTCTCTAGTCCTCTCTCTAACGCAGCGCCGGTCTCTGAGGATAATCAGGAGTATGAGGTTAGCCAAATTTTGGATTCCCGACTCTGTAGAGGCATTCTCCAGTACCTCGTGCATTGAAAGGGGTTTGGTCCCGAGGAGAGGTCGTGGATCAAGGCTTCTGAGGTCTTTGCACCTCGTCTGTTGAGGAAGTTTCATTTGAAGTTCCCCTCTAAACCTGGTCCCAGGCGGGGAAGGGGGAGGCCTCGTAAGAGGGGGGGTACTGTCATGGTTATGCAATAGAGGTTGTTCGTCAGCTTACCTGTCTCCATGTGTTTATCTCCAAAGACCAGCTGTCTCTCACCTGACTGCTTTTATTAACTCTCCTCTAGCATAGCTCCACCCTAGCTCCTATCAGAGAACTCTATATTAACCTTGGCACTGCAGGTCAGCCCTGCTGATCAACCTTTGTGTGTTTGGCTTCCTGTTCCTGCTTGCCGTGTACTCTACGTTTATTTATGTTACCGACCTTGGCGTGTTTTATACTATTCCTGTCTGCTCGTTACCCTGACCTTTGGCGCGTCCCCGACTATCCCTGTTTGCCTGTGACCCTGAACCTTGGCGTGTACTCTGTTGTCCTTGTCTGCTTGTGGCCCTGACCTTGGCTTATTCCTTTACTATTCCTATCCTTCTGTTGCCTACTGCGGGTGTGAGCTGGGGGACCCTGGGGGTCACGACCTGGAGCCAGTTGCAGCCCAGTCCATCCTCACCACTAGAGGCTCTGGTGAACACCTGCTGGCTCTTAGACTCCGCGCCCCAGGGAATCCTACACTCTAACCCCGGTGGGATCCGTGATGGTGTTCCAGCGGTCCTGCCTTCCTTATACCCAGACTCCCATCCGCAGCAGTCAGCCGTAGGGTCCACTGCCTTGCAGTGCACTCCTGATCCCAACGGTGTGCATCTGTCACCTACCCTCAAGGTGACCTGACACCAGGCAATTATAATATCAACTAACTGTTGGTTTGGTTTGGTTCCAGTTGAACAAATAGAACATTAGTGTGATATAAAGGATGTTCGAAAGAATTGAAAATATAAAAATGTAGCCTATTGTTTTAACCGCTTGCAGACTGCCGCACACAGATGTACGTCGGGACAATGGCACAGGCAGGCAAATGGGTGTAGGGGTATGTCCCTTTAAATTTGGTGCCTTTCGGGTGTGCGCGCGCCACGGGAGTGTGCCCACGGGTCCCAGGAACTCGATGTTCTCCGGCGGCCCACAATTGCGGTGTGGAGCGGTAAAACGGGGGAGTGCCTATGTAAACAAGGCATTTCCCCATTCTGCCTTGTATAGATGTCATGTCCTAGGTAGTCCCTCCCCCCACAGTTAGAATCACTCCCTAGGACATACCTAACCCCTTCATCACCCCCTAGTGGTTAACCCCTTCCCTGTCAGTGTGTCAAGGACATGCCAGGACAGAACGGGGGTACGTGCTTGCATGCATGTGCACGCGCATTCCTGTTCAGGCTGAACAACAGCGCCTGGTTGCCCAGGTGTGCCAGTGTGCGCCTCAGGTGCACCAACGCATGCAACAGTTGCGCGTGCACGTTAGCGCTGCTTGGCGCCAATAGGCCTTCAAAGGAACAGCAGCTGCACTTGTGCAGTGCTGTTTGATCTGCAGCTCTGTGCCTAGTAATCTGTGTTCTGCCAGCTGATCATCTGTACCGACCCGGCTTGACTGACCTACCCGTTATCTCCTATCCCGACCCCGGATTGCCTGACTCTGCTAATACCTCCTGCTTGTTACCCATTTCCAGACCTCTGCCTGTTTATCCGACCCTGCTTCAGCCTGCTGCATTACCTACCTGATTACCTGCTCTGACCTGGCTTGTCTGACTCCTCTACTGCCTGCTGTCTAGCTCTGTGTATGCCTGCACTCACCCGGCTTGTCTCACCCAGCTCCAGCCTGCTGTTGATCCTGCATCCACCAGCTCATCAGGTCGCTGACCTGTTCCTGCTTCTGCTGTCATCTGCAGTTCCAACCATCCCTGGAGGGTCATCATCCTGCTGCTGCGCCAGCCGCTACAACTTTCACAGGCACTCCTACCCCACTGCGCTCACGAGACTACTGTCCCCATTCCAGTGGCTCCTGAACCAGGGATGTAAGAGAGGTCTCATCCTACAAGTCAGGCTCTACTACGAGGTACATAACACAGTGTCATTTACACAGTAATCAGTGCATCTTTATAGCACCGATCGCTGTATAAATGACAATGGTCCCAAAATAGTGTCAAAGGTGCCGATGTGTCCGCCATAATGTCGCAGTCACGATAAATATCGCAGATCACCGCCATTACTAATAAAAAAAAATGAATAATAAAAATGCCATAAACCTATCCCTATTTTGTAGACGCTATAACTTTTGCGCAAACCAATCAATATACGCTTATTGTGATTTTTTTCACCAAAAATATGTAGAAGAATAAATATCAGCCTAAACTGAGGAAAAAAAAAATGTTTTATATATTTTTGGGGGATATTTATTATAGCAAAAAGTAAAAAATATTGCGTTCTTTTTTAAAATTGTCGTTCATCTTTTTGTTTATAGCGCAAAAAATAAAAACCGCAGAGGTGATCAAATACCACCAAAAGAAAGCTCTATTTGTGGGAAAAAAAGGACGTCAATTTTGTTTGGGTACAATGTTGCACGACCGCGCAATTGTTAGTTCTCTGGTCAGGAAAGGGGTAAAATCTTCCAGGGCTGAAGTGGTTAAAGAACCACAATCTAATATAAATGTTTTAAAGATGCAGCTGAAAATGTTAACATTATGTGTATATTGAGCAAGAATAAGTACACCAACAGTTGATGGTTTGAGTGACTGGATAATAAAATTTTAAGCAGAGTGGATTCATTTAGGTTATCATTAATTTGTTTTGGAATATTTCACAACAATGCATTAGTAAATAAATTAGTTGACGGATATTACCCAATAAATGTTTATGTTTTAAACAGATCTACTAATGAAAATTATTTTATTAATCTCACCAGAGGTCAAAAACCACCTGGCTGGAAGAGTGGTGCAAGTAAATGAGTACAGCGTATGGAGTTACACTGAGAAGAGCGATACTGAGAAAAAGCAGATTTGTCTGTTGCAGATGCTCTCGGCAGAAATGTGATCAAAGACATGTTCATGGATAAGCTAACCAAAGAAATATCAAGCATGAGTAGCTGCCAATTCATGTACAGCACCTGGAGATACAAGGATCAATATTGGGCGGAGGCACATCATTTATAATAGTACTCTTTTACCTATGCACCGAGTTGTAAGCCCTGACAGTATCTTTTTGCTTCACATATGTGACATTCATTAAACTTGTCTTCTGTATATTTGTAAAAAAAATGTAATAAATGACACATGCACAGTTAATAAAAAGTCCACAATAAATAGCCCAGTGCGGGATATACCAGCAAATCACTCTGAAAGATAAGTGAAAGTAATCAGTGCATAAGATTATAGTAATAAATGTCTATGCATTATGAATGTCTATAATTATCATTTAAGCAACAGTTCATAAGAATGGTTATTTCAGCGAATAATGTGCTTGTATGGATGGCCTATGACTGATGGTTTACTCATGAGTTCTGGTCTCAATTCAGATTTATGTCTACAACATATTATATGCATATATGTCACTATAGTGTTTTATGAATCTCATAAAGATACTTATAGCAACTTTATGGTTGGTTGGCAGAGGAAAATCTTTAATAATAACGATTATTCCAGTTATTGGAGCTTGTTAAATAGATTTGTCATTGGCCTGTTAAATCATTTCATGTTAAATATCACAAGCACTTCACTTTTCAACTGCACATTTGCAGACATTGAATCCATTGTTATGTATATAAATTCAAACGGTATTTTGCAGTAATTATTTTTGGAAGACTCCCTTGGCCAACCAAAAAGCATATTTAATATTTAGTCAATAGGTACTGTGTCCAATCAACAGGTGGTAGGAATACCAATTCTTTCATTCCCCAATTTATTTGTTGCACCTGCTGCTATAACATAACAAATGCAATTGGCCTTGTGGTAAGTGATTGTGGCTTCACATGCACCCAATTCAGCACATCTGTGTCATGAATTCAAATGTGCTGAGGAGTGTAGTTTTGCTAAAACAGCTACCAGTTAGCAAAGTGGAAGAGTACAGATATGGAGGAGGCAGATATGTAGGAAGAGGGAAGTCTGTATTCAAGGTTAGGTCATAAGATAAGCTTTCATACATCTGCTGAGGTGGACAGCAATTTACAACCTTTACAAATATCCTATCTTTCTATCCTATTATACTTCCCCTTATATGCATATTGTTTTCATGTTGTATTCCCAAACAACAAGCCTACAATGGTTGTGAAATGATTTTAACAGAGATGTAAGTCTATTGATTTGTAAAAAGTCAAATCCAATTTCCAACCTCTCTAACGTAGAGAGTGTAAATATACTTAGTTGTTCTAAATGTATGGCCTTAACTGTAATGCCGCGCACACACGAGCGGACTTTTCGACCGGACTGGTCCGACGGACCGAGTCTGGCGGACAATCCGAACGTGTGTGGGCTTCATCGGACCTGCAGCGGACTTTTTCGGTCGAAAACCTGATGGACTTTAGATTTGGAACATGTTTCAAATCTTTACGTCGGAACTCCGCCGGACCCAGTTCCTATAGAAAAGTCCGCTCGTCTGTATGCTAGTCCGACGGACAAAAAACTACGCTAGGGCAGCTATTGGCTACTGGCAATCATTTTCCTTATTTTAGTCCGATTGTACGTCATCACGTAGAAATCCGTCGGACTTTGGTGTGATTGTGTGTAGGCAATCCGTTCATTCGGAGAGTCCGTTGGAAGTCCGTTGAAAGTCCGTCGGATAGTCGGTCGAAAAGTCTGCTCGTGTGTATTAGAGCCCCCTTTTCATAATAGAATGCTGTTTCTTTGGCATGTATATTTGTAAAACATCAAATTGTATAAGGAATTTTCCAACATACAGGTATTGATGAGTAATTACTACAAGGACGCCGTTTCATCGCACTAAATCACTGTTTCATCATATACAAACATACCGTGTATGCTGTAACATATGTATTTTTCATATGAAATGACATGAAACCTGCCAGGACATACCATTGATATTTGTTTAAATATAAATGCTGCCAAAGAATTTCAATCACACAGGTCTTATAGGTGTCTACACCCCATAATTGTCCATACTGTGACAATAAGTAGGGCGTTATCTCTCAAAGCTGAATAGCAGTAAAAAACTCAACACAGGTTCAAATCCTTACCCACGCTATCTAAAATGGAAACAAGAAAAGGTTTTGGCCGGATATACATTTTAACCACTTTAACTCCGGAAGGTTTTACACCCTTCATGACCAGGCCATTTTTAACTGGTAATTGCACAGTCATGCAATGCTTTACCCAAACAAAATTTATATAATTTTTTTCACATAAATAGAGATTTCTTTTGGTGGTATTTGATCACCACTGGGTTTATTTTTCATTATATATATATATATATATATATATATATATATATATATATATATATATATATATATATATATATATATATATATATATATATAGTGGTAGCACTCTCGCCTAGCAGTAAGAAGGGTTGCTGGTTCGAATCCCAACCACGACACTACCTGCCTGGAGTTTGCATGTTCTCCCTGTGCCTGGGTTTCCTCCGGGTACTCCGGTTTCCTCCCACACTCCAAAGACATGCTGGTAGGTTAATTGGATCCTGTCTAAATTGTCCCTAGTATGTATGAATGTGTGTTAGGGACCTTAGATTGTAAGCTCCTTGAGGGTAGGGACTGATGTGAATGTACAATGTATATGTAAAGCGCTGCGTAAATTGACGGCGCTATATAAGTACCTGAAATAATAATAATAATAATTATATATATATATATATATATTACTTTTATAGGTAAAGGATAAGTCATATGTTGATGAAAAATCCTTTATTTTGTTGTCAGTGTAACTCCAAATTCATTATCTTCCTAAATATACCTGCTGGCTCTTAAATTTTTCCACTCCTGCAATAGAAATTGTAGGAGAGATGCAAAAGGTGGAACATTTTTCACTCTGAGGTAGGTGTGAAAGGCTAAATTGATTTGCATCACCTCTGAGCATCACTGAGCCGCCAATCTCTTTCACAACTTAATGTCTTTATATCTGCTTAAAGAGGAACCTAGCTGGGTCTGCAAAAAGGAAAATTTAGCAGCTACAATTACTGTAGGTGCTGACTTTTACAAAGCAGGTACTTATCAGTCAATGGTGTCCAACACAGTCATCATATAACCTGAAATCTTCAGCTCGTCCTGCTCCATCATCTTGGATTCTTCCTGATCAGTCACAGCTGGTTAACCAAAGCGCATGCACAAGATGTGCACATTAGACTCTCCTGAAGCCTCCTGAAATGTGTGATATATCTCAGGAGGATGCAGGTAGGAAGGGGGAGGGGCAGACCCAACAATTGTCATCCTGCTCAGGTGAGGAATAGTGAAGTGGAAGAAATTACCTATCCAAAAGAAAGAGTTTACAAATTTGTTAAAGATAAGGGGGGCTGGATAATGCAATCTATAAAAGGAGAGTGATGGTCTACTTTAACATAAATCAGGCAGAGATTACCAGTGTTGATGAGATTTAAGTGAAATTTGAATAACCTAGCACATTTCTAAGATAACAAAGCTGAACAGCAAATAACTCATTATGTCTGCAAGTACCTGTTTTGGTCCTCGAACTGATCTTTGTTTTCCTTGGGTGCCCTTGGCCCATGCTGTTCATGTCGCATCAGCTTATGCCCAAGTAAGATTAAGCCTTGTCGCTGACAATCAACTGTCACATACCAGACCCTCTTCTGTTCTGAAGATCTTCCTCTCAACAGTTGAAATACATGCACCAAAGTACCCTTTTTTGTACCTCTGTAATCTTGGTTAAGAGTTTTGGGGCTCCACGTCCCTAACTTAATGGTTTAAACCTACTCCCAAAGTCTTATTCCACTGCCCCATCCATAGATTGTCCACTAATGATCAGTAACATTGCTTACATGTAGTGAAGGGGATAGCGATTAACCCTGGGGCTGGGTTTAGTCCAAGGGTTGAGGATATTGAAACCTTAGTGACTAAGTGAAACCTGCTAAAGAGGGGAAAACAGTAGAATCCAATGCTAGATTTTTACTTTGCACATTCACTTTACGCGATGTATAATCTATCTTATAAGTAATGTGGGATCCACAATAAATACATCTAATCACCTCTAATAATCAGAAAGACTCTACTTATGTAAGAAGAATGGAAACAGACGCTCGTTGACTCATGTGCTATATGATACCTGCAGGGCAGTGTGTCATTAAACTTATTCAGCTTCATTTCCTAAGAAATGGTATGTGCGACATAATTGAAGGAATTACTTGAGTCATCAGAACAAGTGCTTTCCTTTGTGACAGATTCCTTCTAAGTATCAATAACAAACTAAAACAGGACACAAAGGACATGCAGGCTACCTAAAGTGATTGTAAGGGTTTGTTTTTGTTTTTTTTAATTAGCAAACATATACTTACCTCCACTGTGCAGCTCATTTTGCACAGAGTGGCCCTGAAACCTTGTCTTCTGGGGCCCCCGTGCGGCTCTTGCGGCTCCTCCCCACATCATATAACCCCTTAGGAGAAGCACTCTCCTGAGGGGCTTACCTTGCGGGCGCGCTCCCGAGTCCAGCATTCGGCGTCCATAGCTGCCGAATGTATGACTCGGCCCCGCCCCCCGGGCGCCCATGTCATTGGATTTGATTGACAGCAGCAGGAGCCAATGACTGCGCTGCTATCAATCTATCCAATCAAGAGCCGAGAACCCCGGGCAGAGAGACAGTGTATTCCCGCTGGGTCAAGTTCCAGGGCTCAGGTAAGTAAAACGGGGGGGGCTGGGGGGCCGGTCACCACCAGGTGTTTTTTCACCTTAATGCATATGATGCATTAAGGTGAAAAAAACACGAAGGTTTACAACCTCTTTAAGTATAAGGGATTGTTATACGGCAGCTTAAAGTAAGCATGCTGCAAACCTGGGCAATTCAAAATGGGAATATGGTGGAAAAATGATGTAGTCTGTCATTGCTGACCTTTTCTTTTTGAGGGTGTAGGCTCCCTGGATGTCACGCTGATCTAATTGCTCCATTTTTTTCTCAGCCACTGACCTGGAACAAGTTAAGAGAAAAGGAATTTTGACATTACCCACTTGCTGACCTCCCTGTACTGCTACATACTGCTAGTTTTACTGCTACAGAGCGACAGCTCTGCACCAGATCACATATATATATGTGATCCTGCACTTCCGCCTCACAGCAGAAGCCAATCTGCGGATGCTGGGCACTCAATGTGCATTGGATGCTGGGGAACCACCGATCATCGGGCAGAGAGTCAGAACAGAGCTCTGTCTATGTAAACAAGGCAGATCTCCGTTCTGACAGGGGGGAAGGGATGGATTTTGTGTTCCTGCAAATCAGGGACTAAAATACATCTCTTCCCCTAGTAAAAGCAACAGTGCACCAAAACACTGGCTAGGCGCTCAGTTAATACTTTGATTGCCCTAGATGTTTAACCCCATCCCAGGCAGTGACATTAGTACAGTGACAGTGCATATTTTTAGCACTGCTTACTGTATTAGTGCTACTGGTTCTCGCAAAGTGTCAGAAGTGTCAGTTAGTGTCCGGTTGTCTACTGCAATATTGCAGTTCTGATATGAGTCGCTGATCGCAGCCATTACTCGCCGCGAGATCACATTTACCGGTGGCGGGAGAGGGCCCCCCTCCAGCCGCAATCCGGTGCCCTCCACCACTTACCGGAGCCGACGGCAGCGGCGGAGGTGATCGCGTCTGTCCCCTGGGCTGACATGGAGACGAGTGAGGGGAAGATGGCCCCCACCTGTCTCCATGACACTGCAGGGCGGAAGCGACTTCAAAACATCACTTCCGTCCATAGCTCTTAAAGGGACATTTTATTTATTTATTTATTTTTTAAATGACATTTTTTTTTTTTATTATTGCATTTTAGTGTAAATATGAGATCTGAGGTCTTTTTAACCCCAGATCTCATATTTAAGAGATCCTGTCATGCTTTTTTTCTATTACAAGGGATGTTTACATTCCTTGTAATAGGAACGAAAGTGACACATTTTTTTTTTTAAACAGTGTAAAAATAAAAAGTAAAAGGTAAAATAAATAAGAAAAAAAAAATTTAAACGCACCCCCTCCGCGCCCGCATATGAAAACAGTGTTCAAACCACACACGTTAGGTATCGCCACGAACAGTAGAGCGAGAGCAATAATTCTAGCCCTAGACCTCCTCTGTAGCGCAAAACATGCAACCGGTAGAATTTTTTAAATGTCGCCTATGGAGATTTTTAAGGGTAAAAGTTTGTCGCCATTCCACGAGCGGGCGCAATTTTGAAGCATGACATGTTGGGTATCAATTTACTCGGCGTAACATTATCTTTCACAATATAAAAAAAATTGGGCTAACTTTACCGTTGTCTTATTTTTTAACTCAAAAAAGTTGATTTTTTCAAAAAAAAATTCCCTATATCTCCAGATTGACTAATAGTTATGACATGCCATTTCACTTAAAGTTTCTTCCGCTTCATCATTGTTCTCAGTTTGAACTGTCCAGTTTTGTGACAGGTTTATTTTAATAAAGTAATTCTTTACGTCTAAATAAAAATCCATTCTTTTTGGGTTGCTTAGACATCTCATGGAATATTAGTATTTTTATTAGTATTTAAAAATGCAGGGTGTAATTCCAGCACAGCTTCCTTTCCCCTGTGTCACTCCGAGCTTCCTCTGAGGAGGTGTCACACAGTGCTCTTGTTTAAACATCTAAGGTCAGAATAAATAAAGACAGAGAGCTTCTTCCTGATGTCTGACTCATTCATTCACTCCAGCCTTCAGGATGCCAAGCCCCAGTTTCAGACTAGTAAAGAAAATATGTGAACCATTCAGTACTTTGTGTGGTACATGAGGCTTGTGAGAGCTGCTCTCAGTCTTTTATTTACATTTGGAAAACATTTTTGTTATGATTGAAGTGTTCCAGATGAATGATTGCTAAGGCTATTTACAGCTTTAGAAATGTAGATTTTTACTAAAATTACTAAAACATTCTTAAAAAGTGTTATTTCCTTTTGGAAATTGTATGATTCATTTTAATGATTCTTGAAGTAAATGGCAGCCGAAAGTAGAATCATATATGAAGAGAAAAAAAAAATCCATTGAGAATTTGATTTTGATTTGTATATACATTGATATACGTTGTGTGTGTGTGCGTTGTGCATGTTCGTTTACATGCATGCAGTCAACAGAAAACAGCTTCACTTCCATCGCGTTACTTTGGCATTTTTCTCTTTCACTTGGCACATCCACTTGAGCAGTGAGTGATCTGTAACCAGGTGTAACTGCGTTATCAAGAGGTGGTACCTTAGGTACTCCAAGACCCACTTGATGGCCAGGCACTCCTGCTCCACTATACAGTAAAACTTTGGATTGCGAGTAACTTGGTCTGAAAGTGCTTTACAAGATGAGCAACATTTAAAAAAAAATTTAACTTGATAAATGAGCAAGGTATTGCAATACGAGTAGCGTCACGTCACGTCACAACTAAGTATAAGGCTCCATTTACACTGTCACGACTTGGGATCCGACTTGTGAGACCCCAAGTCTCGTGACATGTGAAATCAATTTTTAGTCAATGAGAGCTGTCTTAATTGGCACTACTGAAGTCGCTTCAATTTTAGAAAAGCTTCCTGTACTACTTCAAGGCGACTTCTATCCGACTTCCGGACTTCTATCCGTGCCCATAGACTTTAATAGAAGTTGCCTCCAAGTCAGATCTTTATCTTAATTGATGTGATTTGGATCCGACATTACAGGAAGATTAGCAAAGATACACCACCACAGGATGGTACTGTGGGTGTATAAATAATGGTAGAAGGTGCCATGTCCTAGTAACTAGGTTAATTGTGTTGAAGAGGGATCATGATTCCATGATTCCTCTTCAATACAATTACAGGAAGATTACCTAGGCAATGTGAACCGCCCCTCTTCTCCTTTATACTTTGTAGCTCCTGAAGTGCAGGTTAATTTGTTTTATTTTTACAGTACACTTTATACATTATTTTGTATTGCTGTAATCATTTTTATATGTATAAATTGTTGTGGAACGAATCATCTGAGTTTCCATTATTTCTTTTGGGGAAATTCGCTTTGATTTACGAGTGCTTTGGATTACAGGAACAAATTATGCTCACAATCCAAGGTTTAACTGTGTTATAATTCTTTTCTGCAGGGTTCAAATGCTTTTGAGTTTACTACCCGAGTGAGGACTATGCCTAAACCCAAACTCAAGGCATTTGTTTCAACCCAAAATTCTCTTTTGAAAACAGAAGGAATACTGTTTTTATACACAATCCAAGTTTCAGTTACTGAAAACAGTTGTGGACACTGTGTCCTTGGTTAGGTCTGTCAAGGAAGCCACAGGTTTGTCTTCTGCTTACCTGGCTAGAGCACTTTATAGTTTACCTCCCTAACTTGTGAGAAGCAGAAACCTACTAGCGAGACAAGACTCCATGTTGAAGAGATTCCCTTAACCGCAGGACTACAAGAGTTGGGACAGCTAAGTGGGTCTGCAGAGGACTGACAGAGCTGAGTCAACCAGAGAGTCCAGGAGGGAGATCTGTAAGTCTTTAGTTGGAGAGCCTGGGGTGCTGGGAGCCACTATCCTGAGACCAAGAGTGCGCAAATACAGCTAGGTGCCATAGGTAAAGGCTAAGTGAGCCTGATGAACCTGTGGTCTGGGGGACCAGTGTAAAGGTGTAAAGGACAGTGGCACTGCTGACAGAAGAGCCAGGTGGCTCTGCATTTTCTGTTTTTGTTGTTGCTGAGTGAAGCTTTAACCCCTGCATGGGCAAAAAATGCTAACCACATTGGGTCTAATCATCCCATATCACAAAAGGAAAAAAAGGCCAAAAAGAAAAAAAAAGAAAAAAAAGAAAAAAAACAAATTTTTTCTTTTTTGTTATAAACTTTTGAAAATAATCTTTCTTCATGACTTTAGACCAAATGTATTGTGCTATATTTCTTTGGTAAAAAATAACTCAAATCAGTGCATATTATTTAGTCTTTGTGAAAGTTATAGAGTCTACAAGCAATGGTATACACAGTATATTTGAAAATTGATCAATCCTGATGTACTCACTGCCTATCTCCTTTTTTGAGACCCTAAAATGCCAGGATAGTTGAAATACCCCAAAATGAAGTAGACAGTCAAAGGTATTAAGTAAGAGGCATAGCGAGTTTTTTGAAGTTGTAATTTTTTTGTCACATTTTTTTGTAAAATTAATAAATTCAATTAATTTTTTTTTTCCTTCACAATGTTGTAATTTTAACAAGTTATTTCTCACACACAGCATACTTACAATTACACCCAAAAACATATTCTGCTATGCCACCTGAGTATGGGGATACCACATTTGTGAGATGTTTTCACAGCCTAGATGTAAAGAGGGTCCCAAAATCCAAGGAGCACCTTTCGGCTTTCAACGAGCATAAATTACGTGTCTAATTTCCTGACTACCTATCATATTTCTTTAGTCTCTGAAGTACCAGGACATGAAAAACACCCAGAAAATGACCAGATTTGGGAAAGCATGCACCCAAGGTATTTTCTGAAAGGCAAAATGATATTTTTTTGCCACACATTTTTGGAAAATGCAGGAAAGAAAATGAAAATGTATTTTTTACACAAAACTGTAAATAAATTATGTGGACCAGTGTACGGCCATGTTTATTTAAAATAGTGACAGCGAGTTTAGGGAGAAGATCCGAGGCTTGCTGTCACTAGAAGCTGCGGATCGGGAGCAGCTGCAGGAGTGGGAACATGTTACATGTCCCACCCTAAAAACAGGTGGAATATGTAACATGTTCGCAAAGGTGAACTTATCCTTTAAGGCTTGTTCACACCTGAGGTTAGGGGGTGGTAAAACCTTGTGTTTGAGCTGTAGTTTTACCACCCTTAACTATCCTCTTTAGTTGCAGAGGCAGTGGTTGGGGGTGTAGACATGCTGTGGCTGTAATGCTTCGCTTTGCAGCTGTGGCCGGAATTATACCCCCTGTACGCCTGTCGATCACAACCCACTCAAGTGAATATGGGTGCTTGTGCAGGGTCCAAGGCATTAAAGTAAGTGGTGAGGTGGCGATACAATGTCTCCTCACTACCTGTTAAATACTTTCTGAAGTATGATCCCAACATGGATTGCTCTTCAGAGAGCATCGCACATGTGACTGAGTCATTATGGTGACACTGGGACTGCTGTGGTGGTGATCAGGAACACTGGGACTGGTGTGGCAGGGATCAGGCACACTGTGACTGGTGCGGGGGTGATTAGGTATGTGGTGACTGGTGCAGGAGTGATTAAGGACACTGTACTGCTGTGGCTGTGATCAGAGACAATGGCAGACAGCACTTAAAGTGATATTAGAGCAGCCAGACATTGTACATGATCATCGTCACAGCAGGACACCATAGTGACTCTGCACATGCTCTGGTGACAATATGTAAAAAAAAATCTTTTTGCAATTTTTTTTTTTTTTTTACATATTGTAACAAAAGCAGTGCAGTGTCAACATGGTGACTCTGTACTGTTTTGGGCAGTAGTTCTTTTTTGTTTTTATATTGTGATTGCTTACACAGTCATGCAGCCATTGTTTACTACTGTGATCAATGTGATTGGTCACAGCAATCACATGGTACAGGGCCAATTTCATTGGTCCTGTACCATGTGATTGTTGTGACCAATCACAGGCCGATGCTTGTTCTGCCAGGCATTCATATATAGTGAAGCAGTTAATCGAATTCCTTTGTGGTGATGCTTCTTATCTTATTGCTTATCTTTTTCACAATATCCAGCAGGCCGCTGGGCCATCTACCATACAGCAGCTGGAAGGGGAAAAAAATATTGGTAAACCGGGGGACCTCGCATATAGTGAACATGAGATAGGGTAGAGGACAATCCCAGTCTAACCCATCTTTGTCAATTACTATACGCAACATGCTTTTAGTAGTTGTTAAACTGCTTCACCAACCTGTCATTTTTTTTGGATGGTACATAGAGGTTCCTAACTGTTTAACCTCCAGCAAAAGTGATTAGGATCAAATAGTTATGTATACATGACTCATTCATCACTTTTGACTGTCCATTGATCGGTAAGAATCTCTTTTGCTATTCCAGTGTGGGTGAACAGATATTTCTATTGGGACGCATAATCCAAAATAACAATATACTAGTGGCCCCCAGTGGACTTTATCAGGGGTCTGACCAAGCCCTTTGCAATTCTTTCAAAAAGCACCTCTATAATGGGCAGGTGTACAAAGGGGCCACAATACTAGGGCAGTGAAACAGTTTTGTTTTTTGTTTTTTTGCTAAATAAGACAAGTTTTGCAGAATTCTTCAGCCGCTATCCAATCCCAACCAAAAGAATCTGGGAATAATTAGTTCTTTAGTCTTTTTTCAAGCCAGATGACCACCCAAAGAATGCTAATAAACCAGCTCCAGTACCACCCTTCTGAAAAAGTGGGGTACCACAAGTTATTCTAATGTTTCACTGTTTAGTTTGGTCACATCGTATCATATTAAAAGAGGTTACCACTATCTGCCTCTGGAATTTATCTTCTTAATATTCTCCCAAGTTTTCTGGAGGATTGCAACATTTGTCAAGGCAGTACCAAAATGTTCTCTTGACACCCCTGAATCCGCAAAAAGTCTAGCATCAGATGTGGCCTGTTGCTCTTCCTAGGGCAACACATTTATGTACCAAAGGCTCAGGAGTAAGCCTGGCAAACATACCATTAACAGCATTGTCCCTGGTAACCACGTAAGGAAACACAACCATTTTGATACTATTACCCTCCTGGCAATTTGGTGTGATCGCCATCTGGGTCTCAGCATCATGAAGTACCTTTCAATGACCATTGGTAAACTTCCTGGCAATTTTTACCACACGCCATTCACAGTCAAAGGCTCACTGCCAACAGTTTATACAGGGTCAGGTGCTTAGCATTAGTGGGGTGACCCTACGGAGTCATCTCTGTCTTTAGATAGGTAAACTGGTTCTTGTGTTTCAGAAGCAGTGGTGGCTTCCAGTGCAGTGCAGTGCAGAGATAAGTCAGGGGCCAGTCCTTGATAGCATAATACTTTTCAACACCCTCCACCAGCTCCGTTGTTATTTCTCTACACCAGTGTTTCTCAACCTTTTTTCAGTCAAGGCACCCTTTAAAATTATGGACAATCTCAAGGCACCCTTTAAAATTATGGACATCCTCGAGACACCCCATTCGTGGTAAAGAGCCGCTGATTGGCTCTTTACGCCAATCTGTGATCAGCAGTGCCCGGAGGACATTACTATCACAGAGTGTGCCTCCCGTGCCCCGCTGTGGGTGCATGGTGGACGCTTCCCAGAACTGGCCGACCGTGCTGTAGCCATCATTCAGCTATAGTGCGGTCGGCAAGTGGTTGAACAAAGAAAAATATATTTCCTCTAGTAAATGTAGTTTCCACTCGTTTCCACTCGGGGTGCATTCAGGGATGCCTTGACAAAATGCCTAAACATTGTTTAAAATTGCCCAAAAATGTCAATAAACCCGCCTTTGTTTTTGTTACACAAAGCCACAGGTTTTAATTGTGCATTACAAAATTGGTCACTGTGTGAGCCAGCTGCTGCCATTCTAATAACCAATGTCATAGGTTGATAAGGAGCCTGAGAACATCCTTGTTTACCCCTGTGCCTCAGCACTGAGGTCACATTAGCAGAATGTGAGGGAGAGGAGAAATGCTGGAATACTAGTCGGTAGCAGTTCCAATGTGAAAAAAGGTATATTTGCTTTGTAAAAATAAATCACTTCCAAAGCTGGATGTCCCAATGTGTTGATGCTACTGCATTATGTAAAACTATTTGTTTATATTTTTTTTATATTTTAGAATGGGGTGTTTCGGGATTATGCATAAATGTGCCTTGATGGAAAAAAGGTTGAGAAACACTGCCATAGACTACATTAGCAGGGAAAGTGGCCAGACATTGGAAAGCTTTACAGTGTAGTTTTCTGTGGGAGGAAGCTACCCACAGTGCTGCTCCTCCTTGCTGAGTACCTCTGGACATTAGTCATCAGCTGGGTGTACCAAGTCTCTTCCTACACCAAAATATGTGGGAGTGGTATCACTGTGTGGGCAGCATAGTAAGCAGCTCGGTTACTAATGTTTACTTTATAGTGATTATTATAGAGCTGAATCACCGGTTGTAAGTTATTTAAGTGCTTTGGAGGTTACTGTGACTCATACTAGAGTCATGTGCCCTGGATCATTTGTGAATGAAATAGTATGCAAACAGTGGACATTCTAAGGCATGAAACCAAAGTCTGCTGCTGTTTTCTGACATAGAGTGCCAGGTACTTCCAAATTAGTAATGGAATAAAAAATCTTTATGTGAGATCTAAAGAAGTCAGAGGAAGTACAGAAACTCCCCGTATCCTTTTCCAGATGTTTTCTTTTTTACTATGTCTCACTCACAAATACATTGACACAGCCTATCCTGTTTTTATAACTAAATCATATATCATCAAGCACACACTTTCATTTTATAATCTGGCCTGCTCATAGGAAAAAAATCCTGCAGCTAGGATTCCAACCTTTTGGGGGTGTCTATGCAACCAGTCTTGGGGTGTCTAGGCAGCACATATTACTGTACTGAAAACTTAATGTCACTTATCAAAAGTGGGTGTGCTCCATGGTTAAAGTGCTTCTAAATGCTAGGTGGGTTTTTTTTTTACGTTAAAGTGGTATTAAATGCAAAACCAAAAGTGTAATATATTGCAGTTTACCAATTCTTAGATGTGGTGGACGCATTTGTTTGTTTGTTTTTTCCCTCTGTTTTCATCTGATGATCTGGCCAGTAACACACCTCCTGTACAGGGGCAGATCTAATCTTGGGAGGGGCACTGCCAAAATCTTTGCGGGCAATTTGTAGGGGAAATGGCTGGTGTTGGCGCTTCAATCATCATGGCACCATGGTTAATATGGTGTCAGGATGATTGAAGCGCATTATTTCTCTTATTACATTGCAATATAAAATTAAATGGTTCAACTCACCATAATGCAGAATCAGTGGGAGCCCTGAGTGTATCACTTGCCACCGTCACCTGCCTTCAGATGGGGCTTGTCACTTGCTACGTCGCCTATTAGATGCAGATTGTCACTGCCAGTGGCCAGTGACAGTGTCCCTGTTGTCCCAGAGTGAGGCCTGCATAGTAATGGCAGTTTTTTAGATGCAGAAATGCGGTGACGCAGAGAGGCGGTGAGAGACAGTGGCGTCTTCAGCTTTCATATTTAGGGGGGCACATGGGAGGACAGGGACAAAAGTAGGGGGGGCAACTATAAAATGCAATTATATATACACACGCACACATATAAATACACAGTGTCTTGAAAAAGTATTGGTGGTTGCAGCCAGGTGGAGGGGAGGACAGAGTGGGAGCAGCCAGGTGGTGGGGAGGACAGAGTGGGAGCAGCCAGGTGGAGAGGAGGACAGAGTGGGAGCAGCCAGGTGGAGAGGAGGACAGAGTGGAAGCAGCCAAGTGGAGGGGAGGACAGGGTAGATGCAGCCAGGTGGAGGGGAGGACAGGGTAGATGCAGCCAGGTGGAGGGGAGGACAGGGTGGGAGCAGCCAAGTGGAGGAAAGGGTGGATGCAGCCAGGTAGAGGGGAGGACAGGGTGGGAGCAACCAGATGGAGGGGAGGACAGGGTGGATGTAGCCAGGTGGAGGGGAGGACAGGGTGGGAGCAGCCAGATGGAGGGGAGGACAGGGTGGATGTAGCCAGGTGGAGGGGAGGACAGGGTGGGAGCAGCCAGGTGTAGAGGAGGAAAGGGTGGGAGCAGCCAGGGGGAGGGGAGGACAGGGTGGGAGCAGCAAGGTGGAGGGGAGGACAGGGTGGGAGGAGCCAGGTGGAGGGGAGAACAGGGTGGGAGCAGCCAGGTGGAGGGGAGGACACGGTAGATGCAGCCAGGTGGAGGGGAGAACAGGGTGGGAGGAGCCAGGTGGAGGGGAGAACAGGGTGGGAGCAGCCAGGTGGAGGGGAGGACAGGGTAGATGCAGCCAGGTGGAGGGGAGGACAGGGTGAGAGCAGCCAGGTGGAGGAGAGGAAAGGGTGGATGTAGCCAGTGATAAGGTCCTGTACCTTTGTGGAAGCCTGCATCCCGCCCCGCCCCCATTCCCCTCACTCCCCCCACCTGGAGGTAAGTTCTTACCATGGAGGATGATAATAGAATCACTGGCTCCCTCCACCCGACAGCCTCATGGTCCCTCTTCTCCTCTCTTCCTCTTCCCCCTCCCGCTTCCTCTCAGGGAATCATCCTGGGGCCTGCTGGTACCCAGAACGACATGTCCCATAATCCTCTAGCTGCTAGTTTCCCAGCCATCAGCCCTGAATGTAATCAATAGGAGTGCATTGCCAGGTGAATGCTTAGCTCAAGGAGGAGAAGGGGGGTGGAAATCCCCCGCAGCTGTGGCTCTGCCTGTGTCACTCCCTTCACAGAGCCTGTCAGTTTCGGCGCCGCTGCCCTGTGTCAGCAACGGCTGATGGGGGGTCAGCATCAGCACAGCCTGCTCACTATTTTCTCGGGGGGGGGGCAATTGACCCGTTGCCCCCCCTGGATCCACCCCTGCTCCTGTATTAGAGTGCCCCCACTCTGGACGAAGGAATGGAGACACATTTGCGTTTGAATGGTCTGGGTGGAGGTAGTGTTGGATGAGGGGAGCAGACTTAGATACACTAACAAAAGCTGAACTCCAGCTAATACTCTTCCTACTCAGGCCAGTTTTTAGCTTTTAGTGCTGTCACACTTTGAATGACAATTGAGCGGTCATGCAATGCTGTACCCAAATAAAATTTTTATCATTTTTTGAGACAGCTGGAGATTTCTTTTGGTGGTATTTAATCACCACTGAGTTTTACTTTTTTGGTAAACAAATGGAAAAAGACCAAGATTTAAAAAAAAAAAAAAGTTTTTCTTCTTTTCTGTTATAAAATGTAGTAAATAGGTAAGTTTTCTCCTTCACTGATGTTGACTAATGAGGCTGCACTGATGGGCACTGAGGAGGAGGCACTAATATGCAGCACTGATGGGCACTGATAGGCGGCACTGATGGGAAGCCTTTATGGGCACTGATTGGTGGCAATGATGGTAACTGATAGGCAGGACTGATGTGCACTGATAGGTGGCACTGATGAGGAGGCACTGACAGGCATCACTGGTGGGTACTGAAAGGCAGCAATGATGGGCACTAATTGGCATCACTGATGGGCACTGATTGGCTTTATTGGTGGGCATCACTGGTAGGCATCACTGGTGGGCACTGACAGGCATCGCATAGGCTCTTTACTGTGATTATCCGAGCTAAACAAACTACACCACAGATGGGCATGCACGAGGGGCTTGTTCTGAAGGACGTCATATGACATCCAGTCAGAATAGAAAAGCAACCACCGTCATTTTTCTATTGGCCAGACGGGAAGTGGTTAAAGCGGAAATTTACCATAACAACTTGATAAAAAATAATGTTCTTTAGCATCTAACATACATTCCACATTAATAATTATGCTACTAAAATGAGTGTGTGCTGTAAATTTCCTCCAACATTGCTCCTGTTTCTTTTTGCCAGAGGCTGCCATTTTGCTGAAGTCCAGAGCCCTTGAACAGCAGTAAATCATAAAGCTCTGCGCCCCCACCCCAAAGCACCTTGTCCCCATAGTGATGGGGACTACGGGGAAGAAGAAGCTGGCTACCAAGGACATTTTAAAAAGGCGAATTAATAGAAATAAGTGAACTTATTACTAGAATTACTTTTAAATAGCGTTGACAGTTTTTAGAGAGGGGGAAAGAGATGGGTCTGCTTTAACAAATAGTTTTCAAGCGACAAAACAAATTTATGGCAAGTGCACATAATAACAACATGTAGGGAATAAAATGGGTATATTAAAAAAAAACATGAAACAAGAAGCTTCTCATAGTGTAATAGACATTTTTTGATGAAGTCCCGGTGAAGAAGTGAGTCAGATGGGACTTGGAGACATGTCAGTACATGTCTAATACTGAGGGAGATCAGGATTGTGACTGTGGTCTGTTACTAGCTTGCTGAAGCTCTGTATACTGTATTATATTCTAGATGGCTTTCTGTTATATGAATGTTCCCCTGCTGTTTTACTTTTTTTTTTAATAATTAAATGATTATACTACGAGAAGCCAATTTTTTCTTTCCTGAGCATTGCACATCTGTTGGAGTAGCTGTTTGGAGCACCTCTAGTGCTATAGGAGGATGCACCATCTTTAGGGCCAGGCATGTGCAGTGCGCTCTCTGCTGTCATCTTGGATGAGATAAGCAGTTGTGAGTGAGCACACACTGCACGCATGGGGCCCCCGGGAGAAGGCTGTCGCTCCCTCCTACAGCACTAGGGGGTTTTTGTTCCAATGGCCGCTCCATCATAGTAAAAAGATGGGATGGAGCCATTTTAAACCAGTGGCAATTTTTCCGGCAGGCTTCTGTTGTCATCAATATGGCCCACAGATATGTTACAAGAGGAGGAGGCATGGTTGTAAGACCTGAATTTATAAGAAGGGGGAGTTGCAAAGGTGTAGTGTGATGGCCTAGTGGGGTGTTTTATGAAGGTGAACTAAGTTCACTTTTTTTTATTCCAACTTCCCTATGTACCAATATATCATTATGTATCTCTGTTGCAGAAAATAAAAATCTTTTATTATATTCTTGAGAGCAGGTCTTACTTCCTTGTAAAAGCGTTAGGAGGAAGTACTTCAGCAGCTGACCTCATGAACACATGCCCAGCAGCTGCCCTCACCCTCCAGGAGATTACTCCTGCCCACCTCTGTATTTACATGCAATCAATGTTAATGAGCAGCGGGGCTTTTTTTCTCAGACAATAGGTACAGGTACTTTCCCTTTCCGAGTCACCTCTTGTCTCCGCTGCCTACCCACCTCTGAGCATCGGCCCTTGGTTCCACTCCATATCTAGAGAATACATAAGCAAATATCATTTTTAGCGCTAAGTAGTTTGTATGGAATTTGCTAATGAAAGGCAGTAAAATAGGTCCCATGCAGCCAACAACAATAGACACCCTCAGCAACTGTAGATCTCCCCAGCAACAATAGATCCCTCCCAGCAACAATAGATCCGCCCAGCCACAATATATGCCTCCCAGCAACTATAGATCCCCCTAGCAACAACAGATCCCTCCCAGCAACTATAGATCCCCACAGCAACAATAGGTCCCCCCCCCCGCAGCAAAATACTCCCAGCAACAACAGACCTTCTAGTATTCATTTTAATAGACTCAGCAGCAGCCAGCGACAATAGACCATCCCTCAATAGTAGATCTCTCCCATCAACAATTGAACCCCCAGCAACAATAGATCCCCCCAGCAACAATAAAGCCCCCAGGAGCCAGCATTAATAGACCCTCCAGCACATCCCAGCATTCCTTGGCATTATATACAGTGACTTGAAAAAGTATTTATACCCCCTGAATTTTTCCACATTTTGTCATGTTACAACCAAAAACGTAAATGTATTTTATTAGGATTTTATGTGATAAACCAACCCAAAATGGCACATAATTGTGAAGTGGAAGGAAAATTATAAATGGTTTTAAAATTTTTGTAAAAATAAATATCTGATAAGTACCACACTTATTTGTATTCAGCCCCCTTTACTCTTATTCCCCTAACTAAAATCGAGTGGAACCAATTGCCTTCAGAAGTCACCTAGGTAGTAAATAGAGTCCACCTGTGTGTAATTTAATCTCAGTAAAAATACAGCTGTTCTGTGAAGCCCTCAGAGGTTTGTGAACAAACAGCATCATGAAGGCCAAAGAACACACCAAGACAGGGATAAAGGTATTTAATCCCCTGCAGATTTTTTAAGTTTGCCCACTTAAAAGAAATGAAGGGTCTATAATTTTTATCATAGGTGTATTTTAAATAATAGAGACAGAATATTAACCAAAAATCCTGAAAAAAACACATAAAACAAATGCTAAGTTGCAGTTCAGTAAGTAAAATAAGTATTCATAATAAGCATCATGTTTCCACCTCCGTGCTTGACTGTAGGGATGGTGTTCTTAGGGTCATAGTCAGCATTTTTCTTCCTCCAAACACGGCAAGTCGAGTTAATGCCAAAGAGCTCAATTTTAGTCTCATCTGACCAAAGCACTTTCTCCCAATCCTTCTCTGAATCATTTAGATGTTTATTGGCATGACTGTACATGTGCCTTCTTGAGGAGGGGGACTCATCGTGTTTGGAGGAAGAAAAATGCTGACTTTGACCCTAAGAACACCATCCCTACAGTCAAGCATGGAGATGGAAACCTTATGCTTTGTGGCTGTTTCTCTGCTAAAGGTATAGACCAACTTTACCTCATTGAGGGCCAATGGATGGGGCCATGTATTGTAAAATCTTGTATGAGAACCTTCTTCCCTGAGCCAGAACACTGAAGATGGGTCATGGATGGGTCTTTCAGCATGACAAAGACCCAAAACATACCACCAAGGCAACAAAGGAGTGGCTCAAGAAGAAGAACATTAAGGTCATGGAGTGGCCTAGTCAGACTTTAATCCTATAGAAAATTTATGGAGGGAGCTGAAACTTCAAGTTTCTAAACGACAACCAAGAAACCTTAAGGATTTAGAGATCTGTAAAAAAGAGTGGACCAAAATCCCTCCTGAGATGTGTGCAAACCTGGTCACCAACTACTAGAAACGTCTTACCTCTGTGCTTGCCAACAAGGGTTTCTCCACCAAGTACTAATGCCGCGTACACACGACTGTTTTTTCTGTCGGAATGAACTCTGATGGTTTTTTCAACGGAGTTCCGCTGAAACGGACTTGCCTACACACGATCACACCAAAGTCCAATAGTTTAGAATGCGATGAAGTACGACGGGACTAGAAAAAAGTAGTTCAATAGCCAGTAGCCAATAACTGCCCTTGCGTCATTTTTGGTCCATCGGAATAGCATACAGACGAACGGTTTTCCCGATAGGAATTGAGTCCGTCGGAAAGATTTAAAACATGTTCTATTTCTAGGTCCGTCAGAATTTTTCAAAGAAAAAGTCCGATGAAGCCCACACACGATCGGAATGTCTGATGGAATGATTCCGTCTGACCTTCTTTGCCGGAAAGTCCGGTCGTGTATACGCGACAAAACTCATATTTTGCTTGGGGATCAAATACTTATTTTACTTACTGAACTGAAACTCAATTTATAACATAAAAATTATAGACCCTTCATTTCTTTGTAAGTGGGCAAACTTACAAAACCTGCATGGGATCAAATAATTATTGTATATATAAATGAAAAAAAACCCCTAAAGGTAAACGTGATGCATAAAGCCTAGTTGGCGTAATTGGTGTCATCCTTTACTGTGGGCATATTTTGTTTTACTGTTTTAAGAAGAAAAACATAGTTTATTCAATTGCTGTAAAATAATAGTGCAGATGTCAGTGATCTATTCTGCAGAACGCACAAATATTGAATTTATGGTTCAGATTATATCAACCAGATTAGAAAGAAACTTGCTAAAGCTTTTTATGTGGTTGATTAGTAGAAAGTGTATACATAAAAGTGTCACACTTTGACATTTGCCATGCATCATCACATCTGGTACTTTAATAACAATTGTCTAAGTAAAACTGTATTTATTATTGGGCCAGAAGTATATAGTGCATTGAATGTTTTTCTATATGTTTTGGTCTTAACATGTAATCATTGCTTGCTCACGTGTAGTAAGTAAAGTTTGGTGTTAGAACCAAAAACATTTAGTGCTGCGTTTTGATAGAGTACATTAGCTGCTTACAAAGGTGTACATCTGTCAAGTACCATCGAATGGTCCTGTTAACGTGTTTTTTTTTCTGTTAATGACATTACCAGAAATATTCAGTCTGCCACATTTCACATAACAATGGCAAAAAAAAGTACTTTTCCCACAAGGCTTATAGAATAGGGGCACTTAGCGCAATTGAAAGGCAGCTGATGCCATATAAAGTGGTGATAGAAAACGGCAGCCATTGATTAATGTAAAGATTGCTGAAGAGAAAAAGCCTTCATTTCAAAGCAAATTATTTTATACTTGGGAGTTATGGCACTGTAAGATCTAGGTGGCTATGAGGATTTGGTGTGGAATATTTTTTTTGTAGGGATAAGGTAAGTATCCATTTAGCTTAAAGTAGAAGTCTGGGCTAGAACTAACTATGCTTAAAACGGCTCCCACCCACCTTCTAACTCCCCTTTAAAAGGAAGATGTATGTACTTACCGATTCTCAGGGTGCTCCCATCTGGTCAAATGATCTCCCCGGCAAGGGGGGGGGGGAGCACCGACAGCAGATGGAATTCCTGGGGGTGACGTCACCCATAGGCTTAGTATGGGGCATCGATTGTCGGCGCTCTCCCCTAAAGCCAGCTGCTGGGAGCCAATCACTTGTCCAGACCTGAGCGCCCTGAGAATAGGTAAGTATAAGCATCTTTCTTTTACCAGTGTTAATTTAATTGACGAAAATACAACTAAAACAATTCAGATGACTAAAATATGACTAAAACTAAAATGCCACTTTAGTCAAAAAGACATGAAAATCAACACTGCACTACCACATAAGAAAAGTAGAGGGCACTTACTAAGCTGCTGAAAGAAAAAAAAAAAAAGAAAAAGGCTTTTCTTTTTTTTTTTTTCTTTATATTTAATGTTGGTAATATATGCAATGGCATTACAGCCAATAGAGCTTACAGTTTTTTGTTTTTTTTTATATTTTAAAGTTTCACTTCTGTTTGGCAAAAGGCAATATTTTTGTTTGTTTATGAAACTTGATTTTATTTATAAAGACGTTATATATCACAACATCTAAATCTGTGTCTGTAGTGCATGTTCAAACCTTAATCTGTTATTGGATTTTTACTCCAGCAGTATATGAGTTTGGCAATTCTAGAGAAATGCCTAAATAATGCATTACAGTGTAACTAAACCCATTAGATTTTAATTCACTAAAATGTACTGGAGATTTAGTTGACTAAAATACGACTAAAACTTAAACAATTCAGATGACTAGAATACGATTAAAACTAAAATGGCATTTTAGTCAAAAAACTATGACTAAAACGAAATTGAAATTTGACATCAAAAGTAACACTGCCTTTTACAGGGTAGTTATTATAACTGTTATGCCCCGTACACACGGTCGGACTTTGTTCGGACATTCCGACAACAAAATCCTAGGATTTTTTCCAACAGATGTTGGCTCAAACTTGTCTTGCATACACACGGTCACACAAAGTTGTCGGAAAATCTGATCGTTTTAAACGCAGTGACGTAAAACATGTACGTCGGGACTATAAAGGGGGCAGTGGCCAATAGCTTTCATCTCTTTATTTATTCTGAGCATGCGTGGCACTTTGTCCGTCGGATTTGTGTACACACGATCAGAATTACTGATAACGGATTTTGTTGTCGGAAAATTTTATCTCCTGCTCTCCAACTTTGTGTGTCGGAAAATCCGATGGAAAATGTCCGTTGGAGCCCACACATGGTCGGAATTTCCGACAACACGCTCCGATCGGACATTTTCCATCGGACCGTGTGTACGGGGCATTAGAAGAGGGGTATAACCCTCTTAACCCTTTTGATCGATGTTAACCCCTTAGCAGCCAGTGTCATTAGTAATGTCACAGAGTATATGTTTAGCACTGATCATTGTATTAGTGTCATTAGTGTCGCTGCCATTTCTGGTATAAAAAAAAAAAAAAATGATTCCAGTATATATACACCATAGTTTGTAGACACTATACCTTTCATGCAAACCAATCAATATACGCTTATTGGGATTTTTTTAACCAAAAACATGTAGCAGAATACATACTGGCCTAAATTTATAAAGAATTTTGGTTTTTAAAATTTTGAATTTTAAATGTTTTATAGCAGAAAGTACAAAATTTTGTTGGTTTTTTTTTTCAAAATTATCTCTATTTTTAATTTATAGCGCAAAAAATAAAAAATCCAGTGGTGATCAAATACCAGCCAAAGAAAAAAAATGATATACATTTCATTTAGGTACAGCGTTGCATGACCGTACAATTATCAGTTAAAGTAACGCAGTGACAAAAATAAAAAAAATGGCCTGGTCATAAAGTTGCAGCTTACCAATTGTTAGATGTGATGGCTGCAAGAATTTTATTTTTTAGGTTTTCTTTCTTCTATTTTCATCTGGTGGTCCAGCCAGTAAGTCTGTTTTTTTTTTTCAAAACAAGCTCTCTTGCAGCTACAGGGATAAGACAAACCATTCACCACTAGCAGGGGTGCTTACAATGCTCAGCTTTTATTTGTTTATGAAAACCCTTTACGCCAATAGAAAAAAAAGTTGGCTGTTACAAAGTTCGGCTTCAGTTTGTTTATTGTATCTAACTCTGCATCTAACTCTGCTAGTACATCTAACACTCTCCTTCACCCAGACTGACCCCCCAGATTGCTGCTGTCCAAATCTGCCCCCTGTGCTAATTCATCCAGAGGGGAGGCATTCTAACACCAGAGGTGTGTTACTGGCCAGATCACCAGGTAAAAACAGAGAAGGGGAAGGGAAAAAAAGAAAACTGATGCAGCCACCACTAATGATTGGTAAGCTGCAATAGATTACATTTTTGGTTTTGGGTTAAATAACGCTTTTATCTAAATTTTTGAATTTAAACTGAAATTACTTTTGATTATTTTTAATGCTTTTTAGTTAAGCTAAGTGTGAGTAAATCAACAAAGACAATTGTATCATTGAATAACAAAAAGAAAAAGAGGAAAGGGTAAAGATGTGCAAAGGTAAAGGACGAGGATCCTTAGGAAGGTGGTAGGTTATCCTAGGTTTTTATAGGTACAAACACTAAATAAAAAGAGCCATCCCAGGGAAATTAGGGGATTTTCTTTTGAAAATGTTGGGGATAATAACATCTCAGGAGTATTTTGTTTTCTTGTGCCATCTAGCTTAGCAGGTGCCCAAACTGGCAGTAGGGTACAATGATCCCTGGCCCTTTTTTCCTGATGAGCAGGATTTCTTTATATGGCTAAGAATGTTATGCATATGTTTGTCTATGCACTATTAAAATGTTATCTTATTACTTTTTTCTTAATTTCTAGAATTGATATAAATCATTGCAGGAAACTTGTCGTATGCAAATATAGAGTCCTGAAGAAGCGGCTTTTGACCTTGAAACGCGTTGACTATGTAAAATAAGACATTTACGTATGGAATAATGCATTTTTCCCTTTTATGACATGATGTATTTTGCTCTTTATACCCATTTGCTGGGAACTGTATTCTATGTATGTAATAAACAATGATATTTTCGAACAAGGGTGCCCAACCTTTTGAAGTGCGAGCGCCATTTTAGTGACTTGATAAGCGTTTGCGGGCCACAATGAGCATAGCGGCAGATGACAGATCTGTGTGCACATTCCATATGCAGAGCAGTAACAGACACAGCCCGCTCTACTCTATGGGCCCTCCAGTACTTTCTGCCTAGACAGAAGGGGACAGATCCCCTTCTGTTTTTCTAAGTGGATCGGATTGGAGATAGGCGGGTTTAAACGGACACAAATCCGTCTACATCTGTCGCTCTATAGAGGTGAATGGAGAGTCTGATTGGGTCCACCCGAAAAACAGAGAGTGGAGGACCCGATCGGACCGATCGTGTGAAGGGGCTTTCACACTGATGTTTACCCGTACCTCAACTGACCTCAATTGTCACTTCTTCCTCAGGACTCCTGCAGGTATCGCTGGCTGCTGTTGTCCCAGGGTATGGCTGGCAGCACATTTCCCAACAAATGGGCATAAAGAGCAAAATACATCACGTCATAAAAAGGAAAAATGCATTCTTCCATACGTAAATGTCACATTTTACATAGTCAATGCGTTTCACGGTCAAAAGCCGCTTCTTCAGGACTCTATATTTGCATACAACAAGTTTCCTGCAATGATTTATATCAATTCTAGAAATTAAGAAAAAAGTAATAAGATAAAATTTTAATGATGCATAGCATAACATTCTTAGCCATATAAATAAATCCTGCCCATCAGGAAAAAAGGTCCATACCCTACTGCCAGTTTGGGCACCTGCTAAGCTGTCCTCCATGGCTTGTACTGCTGGTGGTGTCTGCTGGCTGGTACTGCTGGTGGGTACTGCTGGCACTGGGTACTGCTGGCACTGTTGATGGGTACTGCTGGCACTGGCCATGGGTACTGCTGGCACTGCTGGTGGGTACTGCTGGCACTGACAGTGGGTATCCCTGGTGGATCCTGTCCCAGATCGCGGGTTCCAGACTCGATAACGAGCATCAGTGTGACAGGAGCTCTGCAGGAAGCATGTGGCTGCAGTAGAGAGCAGAGCCAATGCTTCCTGTATTGTTCCTGTCATGGGTGGAGTACATTTGGTATTACTGCGTCTGTGACAGGAGCCAGAGTTATACAGGAAGCATCAGCTCTGCTTTCTCTAGTGCTGGCTCCGTTCTTCACACTGATGCTCGGGGACGATCTGGGCTTGCTGATCCGCCATCCCAGAGCAGGGGATGGCGGGCCACATCAACAGATGTCGCGGGCCACATCCAGCAGTCGGGCACCCCTTTTTTGGAAGTTGTAGTTTTTTTAATTTATCACCAATGAGCCATCCTAGATCACCCTGTTTTGTTGTTTGCTTCTGTTGCTCTTGGGTTGATGACTCACAGGTAAAAAAAATCTTGGATCTCTTCCACTAATATATTTGTATTCAAGCTACACGTAAATTACCAGAGCCAAAGATAAAGCAGAGCTTACTTAATTTCTAGCATTCTCAAACTAATAGTTAGGTTTGTAGTTGACTATGCCGAAATCACAACACCTTTGCATGCCTTACTCAAAAATGATGCAGAATGGCAGTGGACACAAGCCTGCTCCGAGGCTGTATGTGTCCTGAAACATTGGATAGCGTCTGCACCAACACTTGCACTTTTTTCACCAAATGCACCAACGTTTGTCTCTTGTGATGCTTCTGCTGTTGTTATTGGTTCAAATATATCACAGATTAAGGAGGGAGAGAAACATCCTATCAATTTTGCTTCTCAAGCTCTTTCCCCATTTGAGCAAAAGTATTCTGCAGGAAAACATAAGGTATTGTCTTGTACATGGGCATGTTAATGGTGGCATCACTTTCTCTATGTTCTCAATGTTTAACCCCTAGTTTAATCCTGGAGAATCCACAGCCAGTTGACACCAGTAACCTGTAGGCTGAAGGATGAACCAACTTGGCATACGAGCCGGTTAGTACCTGTCCAAGATCCTTTGGTCAGGCAAGACACTACTCTTAACTGGCTTACTTGTGATGATGTGTATAATCCTACCACACAGCTACAAACATCTGGAAACCCAGACAACAACTTCCACGCTCATTATCTGGAGAGTAGAACTCCACAGAGTTCGGAATGCACCAAAACTTTACCTAGGCACCTGACTGACTATGTACTTTAAAAAAGTTATCAAGGTCTAAACACCCCAAAATCGCATTCAGGAGAGGAGCTTTTGGGCAGAAAAAATGCCTAATGCTTCTAAACGCTCCTAAACGCTAGGAGCATTTGACTCTTAAAGCATTACTGCAGTCAGAACTTTATTTTTAGTTTTAGATAGAAAGGAGAGGGATTAGAACACTGGTCAGTTTATATTGCTGTCTGTGTCCCAGTTTGGGAGATTCAACCCTCTCTTTTTGTCCTGTTTACCATTACTTTGAAAGTGAAAGTAAAAGAAAATCCCAAATTTTGGGTTGTCCCCAAAAAAGAAATAGAGGGGAAATCTTCCCATGAGGACATTTTTGTTTAGTTTTGGTGACCCGAGGGTCCCCAAGAGAATCTCCTAATTTGCAGTGATTTCCTCTCACTTCCTGCTTTGGCTATGGTACAGGGAGTGAAGGTAAATCTCCCCATTGGGACAAAGAGCGCAAAAATAAACTTTACAGGGGTTATAATCTTCCTTTACTCTATCCAAAATGAAAAAAAAATTTTACTATAATTCTATTTTTGGTGTTAATTTCTTTCAATTTTCAGAATACTATTCTGGCGAATGAAAAGAATAAACACCCAAATGCTTGATTCACCTGAACATGTCTAAACGTTTTTGAAAAACGTAGCTTTAGGTGCATTTTTAAAGCTGCTTCTCTCCTGTCGGGAGAAAAGCATTCAGAAGAGCATAATGTGCATAAGGCCTTAGAGGCATTAGAAGTTATTCTCGCTGCGTAAACTGTTGGCGCTATATAAATCCTGTATAATAATAATAATAATTCTCAAAGTGTGCTCATATTTGACCTAGTGAGTCAATTTCCACTATTTTGTACCATTTTGAAGAAAAGGACATATAAAGTAGCAAGACAGTTAGGATGACAAGGGGATAAATGACTCATACAATATTCTGTATTTTATCATTTCTCTGTGGCTTATGAATCCCCACATGATCAAATAGCATTCTATTTCAGTGCCTTCTCACTATTCCCTGCCTGCTGTTTGGCCTCTGAATATTATATTTTCCTCTGGGCTGCAAATATATTCAACAATATACATTCCTCTGGGCCAAAAGTGACTACGCAAAATATTTTCCAATGGTGCACAAAAGGGCACTCTTTATATGCTGCTTAAGGCCAACTGGGAATTTCAGTATAGCAATAGCAGCAGCAGCACAGTTTGTCTACACATAGTCAGTACTTGATTCATTCATTCAGCTAATGTCAAGAGAACATACATAGTACTGCTTATCTGGGGACAAGGAGCAGAATTTTAGCAGGCATGGACTGCAAGAGAGTCTGTCTCTGCTTCCCAATCCTGTGACCTATACAAGGAATTATGATAAGAATATTCCCATTGCGTTCATGCTTGAATATTGCAGGGCTGAACAAAAAAAAAAAACCCGAGAGCTCAGGAGTAGCCGCTGTACTATCTGACGTTAGTACATTGATCTACCCTGCTTTTCTATTGTGTTCTGACTGGGGGAAGGCCCCCTCGCCAGGACACTCTGGTCAGTGTGCTCAGCCACTGGCTGAGCGCACAGATCAGGAGCCAATCGGCAGACCTTTTTCGATCATACCCCTTTGACAAAAGCCGGCCGTCGGACCGACTGCAGTACACATGGCCTGAATGTCGGCTAGTTTCTCTTGAACCGGCCAAATCCGTCCAACATTTGGCCTTTGTGTACTAGGCTTAAGTGTGCTGCAGCAACAGCCAGCTGCAAAACTGTTAAAGTGATGGCATCCCTGATAAAGGGTTCCTGCATGACTCAAAAACGTTGCATTTAATATTGTTGGACATAACTAATGCAATGGAGGGAGAGGGACTGGCATTATCCTGTGGGAAGCTATAGTGTGAAAATGAAAAGAAAACAACTGACTCAATTCACTACTCACCCAAGAGCACAAGGCAAGTGTATCTGGTGGTACCCATGGACATAATTATAGTCACTATTCTGCTATCTATGGGGACTATAACACTGACATACAACAGATTGAATGTTAAAACTCTAACCAAATATTTCCTTTATTATTCATTAAAGGAGAAGTCCAGCCAAAGCTATGGATCACAGGAGTGCAGTACGTTCAGCGAGCCGCTGAGAGCCTGAGCCGGCTGCCCCTCCACAGCCCAGCTCTCCAATGAGCGAGGAGAGGGAAGAGCAGAGAGCTGTGACTGACAGTCTACAGCTCTCTGCTCACGAAGCTCTGAAAACCGAGCGATCAGCTGTATTTTATTGCTCGGTTCTCAGTGCAGAGGCACCGGGGGGACAGATGCAGCATCAGACCGATGCTGATCTGATACCATCGGGCTGTACTTTGGGCTACAGGAGGATTTGGATACTGGCCAACAAAAAGCCATTGCCCTGTCATTGCCCTGCCTGGCTTGCACACAAACTGTAGACTTCCTCACAGCCCAAGCCCCCTTTGCGTCTCTGGGACATTTTCAACAGTTAATGCTTCAACAGTAAAGGCCTCTGGAGATTCTGGCAGTGAGAGCAGCACCCCATCCTGCCGCCCGGTGAGTGGCGGAGGAATTGCAGTATTCCTGGGTTTTCCCTGCTGATGCAGTGGATTGTGGCTGGACTTCCAAGGTCTGGGTGAGCCACAGTCAGGATCTATCCTGTGCATTGCCTCTCTTGATGTCTGTCAGATGGCTGGGCTGTATGTGTTGCTGCTTCATTAGCACTGTACTGCTGATGCACACTACTGACTGTTGTGTACTCTTGATACTGCAGTAACTGTCACAGTCTCACATTGAGTCCACTGGATTATTCTCATTGCCAACTTGACTCCAGCTGCATTACATAACTTATTACAACTGTCCTTAGTGCATTTCTTACTAATTGCTTTTGTGTTGGGATCACTGTGCCCCATTTAGCTGAGGTTCAGGTGGCGACTGTCTGCCATGGGAGTAATGTGTAGTTAATAGCCACGGTAATTACTAGGTGGTTCCCACTGCTTATACCCCAGTAGCCTGGACACCTACACTTGGTATATCAGACAAGTACTTTATTATTCCATCTAGTAAACTATATGTGGTGAATGTGTGCAGGTTGGATGAGCAGCTGCTGTGGTGATTAGACAACATCATCTTTTTATATTTAAGTGTGGTGGTGGACTTTGTTTTTTTTAAACTCCCCTTTTTGTATGAATTTGAATTGATATTTTTCTCAATAAAGCCTTATACTACGTATGCTACATGGTTCCATTTTAAACTTCCTGTTTGGGCTGTCCTTAGCCCTGATTTTTTTGATAATATAGGATACTATATGAGGGAAGGTACTGACCTGTCTAGAACCCCTCCTAATTTCCAGAGAAGCCACACCTTCCTGAATGCCAGAACCTGGAACAGCCCCAGGAAATCCTGGAATGCATGCAGCTATGCCTTGATGTTGTCAGTGAAGTAACTTTAGACTGAGACTTTTTTTTATAAGCTCACATGCTGATTTGCACAGTACTTAAAGTATCTTACAATGTCCTTAAAATGGACTGACCTTTACCTTTAGACCCAGGCAGGAAAGTTTTCCATTTGAACATTAGTGTAATGTATATATAATGTAACACAACCTAGCACACAGATCTGTACTTAACATTTCACTGGCCATAGTATAGACATTTATTTCTAAATGTAGGCTCCCAGCTGGGATTATCCCATGTGCTGTATCTGATCATACTATTTTAAGACAATTTATTCAGTATCCTTGAAATCTTGTAAGTGATCACAGATGTTACAGAAAGTCACTTCAGGTTGACTGAAAGTATTCTTAGTTCTTCCATAAAAGCATAAAGTGCTAATAAAAATGATGTTGTAAAATTAATTTCAACATGATTTTCTACAAGTAAACAAAACAGTAACATAATATGAAGTGCATTTTAAGTGTGACCAGTTGTAAACAGTAATGTACAAAAGCAACATTTAATGTTTAAAAAATTGTTGACCTTAGCTTATATTTCCATACAACAGAGCCTTCAAGTCCTGGCTCTTCTATACTTTTTTCAAGGACATAAAACATGGACTAGAGTACACAGGCATTTAAGTTGAATTTAGATGTTTTTGACTTTCATTACATTCATATACCATGCATTCACATAGACTTGAAGTGAGGAAAAAACTTAATCTGACCTAAACTGATCTCAAAAGGCAAAGTAAACTAGACCTAAAATGGTAGTTCTTCCTAAGTGCCTTAGTGAGTTTAACTTTGTGTTTAAATACTTCACAAGTGTGGGTAAGTGCTGAGTTTTATAACATGACGGTAAATACTCCTTTCATAAAAAATACAAGCAATATTAATAATCCTTAGTCTTTACAAATGCTGCTGGTGTCTAACCATGTTTGTTCCTCTTCTTCTTATAGGTTACTGTAGGGAGTACATTTTGCCATATATTATTTCCAGTAACAGTACAATTCAATTTGATTGTAAGGATGAAGTTTAAATTCACAGAAACAAAGGGTTCACCACCAACTCTGGCTGGTTGCCATTTGCCGAATATGCAAACTAAAAAGCCTGTTTGCCGAATTGAGCCTCCGGTTGCTGCAGAAAGTCATACATTTATTAGCTGTATTACTACCATCACTAGATGTGCTTCTTGCTCTGGCCTGTGTATCCACCCTCTCATTGGGTACTAAAGATCTGGCGGATGCCAGCATGCTTGCAACCTAGGACACTGTGTAGGACAGCCACATGCATCCTAGCAACTGAAGGTGTAATTGGTTGCTGGAATGCCAGATGCCAGACATAACAACCAATAACGCTGTGCCAAAAAAACAGCAACAATATGCGGTTCTCCCCAAAATCCATACCAGATACTGCAAAAAAAAAAAGCGTAGGCTCTCCTCTCAAAATCCATACTAGCCCCCTATTTGAACATGCAGCCTGGTTGGTGAGCATACTCCCCCTCCCTTCCCTCCTGAACCATACCTGGCCACATACTAGGCCCCATCAATCATGATAACTGACACATACCAACATGATGCACTCCCGAGGGACTCTCACTTCAAATGTAACTTGCTAGCCCAACAAGTGCTTGTAAACAAAGTGGCAGGGGATCCCAGGTGACAACATAAATCGACACATTGATTACAATCCTGTGGCTTAAATATTTATTGATTTTGTTGTTCTACCTACACTGACTGCATAGGCAGCAGTGAAACAATGGGTTTGTGTATACTGTAAGAAAAAAAATAGAATAATGTAGTATTTTACTATTTTTCCATATTACTGTAAACAACAAGGATATTGTTGTGCATGATGTAGGCAACCCTACTCGCATAGCATTTCTTGCTCCATGAACACAGACAGTGATAGCTCAGGCCTTCAAAAAGAAGATGTGCAAAAAGCCCCACTGCTACATTTTACAGCACTATGCATACACATGTTCTTAAACAAATGTTCTTCGGTAACTGTTCTTTAAAGCAAATGTTTATATGTTTCACATTTGTACAATATTACACACCCATACCTAAAGCAGAAGTAAATTCTCTCAATCAACATTAACTTTTTTCAATCCTTACGCTGCTAGCATTAGTAAATATATAGAAATGTATTACTGTATATATATTTTTTTCAACTTTGTTTTACATTTCTTTCGTTGCTTACTGCTTTCTGGCCTAGGCCAAAAAGATGCCATGCATCCCAGGAGTGATGTCACTTCCGGTTTCAGATCCACCATTTCCTGGCCAGTACAGCCAGGGGGCAACCAGGGGAACCCCTAATGTCCTCGTAAAGAGTACCTGTCATCTGCTCAATGCTATCACATAAGGGTTTATTAACCCCCTTGTGATAGCAATCAACCAAAAATAAATAAAAGAAAAAAGTTTAAAAAAAAAATTAAATTATAATAAAATGTATTAATTATTTTTTTTTTTTAATGCCATAACCCCCTTTGCCCTGCACACCTGCGCAAACACAAACACAAGCCCAGGGTGTGCACGCATATGTAAACCACAGTCACACCACACATAACATAACGCTGCCAATGGCAAAGCGAGAAGAATAATTCTAGCACAAGAGCACCCAGTTAACTCTAAACTGATGAGCTGTAAATGCTTTTAAAGCGTCACCTATGGTGATTTTTGAACACCATAGTTTTTGGCGATATCGCCGGGCAATTTTAAGACAAGGAATGTTTGATATCTATTTACTTGATGCAGTCTCATCTTTTACATTTTAACAATAAATGGGTATTATATTGTGTGCTTTTGCACTAAAATTAATTTTATTATATTTTTTCCTGAAAATTTGCATTTAATATACAGTTGCACAAATATCATCAGACATAAAACTTTGCAACTATTACCTTTTGATTCTAAAGGGCCTCTGCTTTCACAAAATATATAAGGTTATGAGGGTTTAAGTAATTTTATTGCCAAAAATTTAGACTTTTACATGTATGTAAAAAATTTTAAAAAATTGCTCTGGAGCCGAACTGGATATATCTCGTTCAACAACTGCTGAGATGAGATATTGTTTACATATGTAATGCATTGTTTTTAATGAAGTCAGCTAACTCAGACATGCATTATGAGCAGGGGCAGTAAAGCACAACCATTGTGCAACACTATAAATCAGAAAGCGGAGCCTGAATATTTAATGAACATATAAGGCTGTCATCTTGCACATGGTGGAAAAAAATCAAATTATACTTAGAAAGGTAAGTAAAATGGTGTGCCTGATATCCAGTGAATGAAAGTTGGAAAGTGAGTTTGTAATCATTTACTGAGAGTGGCAACAAGTAATCAAACCAATGTGTTTCAGGGGAACAAAGACTCATACTAGTAATAATGAGGGAATGGTCCCAAACAGGTGTGTCCCTAACACCAAGATCAGAAAGATCAATGCCGACTGTGTTAGTAGAGGCAGCATTGAGCTAGATTACAAACTCACTTTCCAACTTGCATTCACTGGATATGGGGTGCTCCTTTTTACCTACCTTTACAAGTACATGCAGAAACAACTTCAAGGCCATACCCAGAGATAACAGTCAGGGTCAGTGCTAGGCAATTTGGCGCCCTAGGCAAGACCAGCTATGTGCGCACCCCCGCCCCCCGCCCCCGAAAAAAAAAGAATGTCCCTCCTGCATTTTTGGTATCACTGAAAGAAAAAAGTCCCTTCATTGGCGGTTTCACTGTTTCACTGGAAGGACAAATATCCTTCTGTCCGTGTTGTCAAGTAAAAAAATTGTCCCTTCATCCATCATATGTCATGTGTACCAGTAAATTTAAGAGGGTGGGGTGCTAAGAAGCTGGCAGTGGGGGATTAAGATGACAGGGGGTATGTTGTTAGCTAGCTGACAGTGGGGTACAGGGGGATGAAGATTACAGGGGAGGGTGGTAGGAAGCTGATGGGGGGATGAAGATGACAGGGGGTGGCAGTAAGCTGACAGGGGGATGAAGATGACAGGGGTGGGTGGTAGGAAGCTGACAGGGAGTGAAGATGACAGGGGGTGGTAGGAAGCTGACAGGGGGGGATGCAGATGACAGGGGGTGATAGGGAGCTGACAGGGGGTGAAGATGACAGAGGTGGGGTGGTAGGAAGCTGACAGAGGGGATGAAGATAACAGGGGTGGGTGGTAGGAAGCTGACAGGGAGGTGAAGATGATAGGGGGTGGTAGGAAGCTGACAGGGGGGGATGCAGATGACAGGGGGTGATAGGGAGCTGACAGGGGGTGAAGATGACAGAGGTGGGGTGGTAGGAAGCTGACAGAGGGGATGAAGATAACAGGGGTGGGTGGTAGGAAGCTGACAGGGGGGTGAAGATGACAGGGGGTGGTAGGAACCTGACAGGGGGTGAAGATGACATGGGTTGGTAGGAAGCTGACTGGGGGGTAAAGATGACAGGGTTGGGGTGTAGGAAGCTGACAGTGGGTATGAAGATGACAGGGGTGGGGTGGTAGGAAGCTGACAGGGGGATGAAGATGACAGGGGTGGGGTGGGGTGGCAGGAAGCCAACAGGGGGGGTGAAGATGACAGGGGGTGGTAGGAAGCTGACAGGGGGTGAAGATGACAGGGGGTTGTAGGAAGCTGACGGGGGGTGAAGATGACAGGGGTGGGTGGTAGGAAGTTAACAGGGGGGATGAAGATGACAGGGGGTAGAAAGCTGACAGGAGGGTGGAGATCACAGGGGGTGGTAGGAAGCTGACAGGGGTGGGGTGGTAGGAAGCTGACAGGGGGGGTGAAGATGACAGGGGGTGGTAGGAGGCTGACAGGGGGGATGAAGCTGACAGGGGGTAGGAAGCTGACAGGGGGTGGAGATCACTGGAGGTGGTAGGAAGCTGACAGGGGGTGAAGATGACAGGGGTAGGGTGGTAGGAAGCTGACAGGGGGGGATGAAGATGACAGGGGTGGGGTGGAAGGAAGCTGACAGGGGGGATGAAGATGACAGGGGTGGGGTGGTAGGAAGCTGACAGGGGGGATGAAGATGACAGGGGGTAGGAAGCTGACAGGGGGTGGAGATCACTGGAGGTGGTAGGAAGCTGACAGGGGGTGAAGATGACAGGGGTGGGGTGGTAGGAAGCTGACAGGGGGGATGAAGATGACAGGGGTGGGTGGTAGGAAGCTGACGGGGGGGTGAAGATGACAGGGGGTGGTAGGAAGCTGACAGGGGGGATGAAGATGAGAGGGGGGTAGGAAGCTGACAGGGGGGCTGAAGATGACAGGGGGTGGTAGGAAGCTCTGACAGGAGGGTGAAGATGATACGGGGTGGTAGGAAGCTGACCGGGGAGTGAAGATCACTGGAGGTGGTAGGAAGCTGACAGGGGGTGAAGATGACAGGGGTGGGCTGGTAGGAAGCTGACAGGGGGGATGAAGATGACAGGGGTGGGGTGGAAGGAAGCTGACAGGGGGGATGAAGATGACAGGGGTGGGGTGGTAGGAAACTGACAGGGGGGATGAAGATGACAGGGGTGGGGTGGTAGGAAGCTGACAGGGGGGATGAAGATGACAGGGGTGGGTGGTAGGATGCTGACGGGGGGTGAAGATGACAGGGGGTGGTTGGAAGCTGACAGGGGGGATGAAGATGAGAGGGGGGTAGGAAGCTGACAGGGGGGCTGAAGATGACAGGGGGTGGTAGGAAGCTCTGACAGGGGGGTGAAGATGATACGGGGTGGTAGGAAGCTGACCGGGGAGTGAAGATGACAGGGAGGATGAAGATGACAGGGGTGGGTGGTAGGAAGCTGACCAGGGGGGATGAAGATGACAGGGTTGGAGTGAAGGAAGTTGACGGGGGGTTGAAGATGACAGGGGGGGGGGGTGATAAAATGTATGACAGGCCTCAGAGGTAGGGTGGTGGGATGCCAGGAACAGGGGGATGAGGAGGAGCATGATGATGACAGGGGATAGCAGGTGGCATCATATCATCAGGGCTGTGCGTGAGGTAATCACGGGCCTGCTGGTAGCAGGGATGTTCGAGGCACCCTCGATCAGGGAGTGACGTCACGAGATGCTGTCAGTGTCGGGCAGCGGACCGTCATGCACATTACCTTGACACTGACTCTCCGATGATCGCTGCTCTGGCAAGTCTTCCACACTATGGCCGTCCATCCTGGAGAGGAGGTCAAGGAGCTGCTCAGCAGCAGCGGCCATTATCCACGCTCTGCATGGTAGGAGATCCGCAGAGATCGGGAGAAGGGGAGGGGAGCACATGAATCCACCCACTGACCCAACAACTATTGCATGATCGAGGTTGTGACAAGCTCCCAGCGCCTCCTCCTCTTCCTCCACAGGACTGCGTGACGGCAAGGACTACTAAGGACTACTACTGCCACACATTGAGATAGGGAACCAGCGGCCGTGACTGCGCCCTAGGCGGCAGTTTGCCCTAGGCGGCTGCCTAGTTCGCCTAGTGGTAGCATCGGCCCTGGTAGCAGCCCAAGCCCGCAAAAATGGCTCACCATCACCTTCTTTTTAAGTTGGGCAGAAATCATTGAAAGAGAATTCTTCCAACCCACCCCCCATCATCACCTACCCATTGACCAATGACTGATTGAGCCAGTCCAGCACGATCTCCAATTCTAAAGAGCTAATTTATACTTAGAAACAAGCTTTTTTTATATATATTTTATAAATAGTATTATTTTCATCAATCTGATCTCTTTTGCATGTTTATCTAGACTAGAAACTAACAAAAACTACTATTCACTTGTCTGTAAGATGATTTTTCAAAAGCTTTTTAGCAAAAACAGTAATATAAATCTAAATAAAAAAAAGAAAATCCCTGAATATTGCGGTACTCATAGTTCTCCCCTTTTTATGATTTGACTAAAACAGATGTAACTAGTTTTCTACCAAAACTTACCTATATACAGTATACTTTGATAATAAAAAGAACCTACGGTTGATTAAAGGGTTTTTTCTTTTTTTTGTTTTGCATGTGTTATGTTAGTACAAGACTGTGAACTAAATGAAGAATGTGAGAAATATATAAAAGAAAAAAAAATGGATACATGCAAACACTTCTTTTAACCACAGTACTTTTAAACTATAGACTGCTTCATTTTTCATTCTCTTGGATGTATAAAACTATTTGTTAAAGACAGAGTTTTTTTTAATTGCTATAACAGTTTAAAGAGGCTTTAAATTAAAGAAAATCCGCATCTGGATAAGTCTCTAAGTTGCTAAGTACTTTATTTTATTTGCTTTGTGTTAAAGTTTTAGCAGGGATGATTGGGTGTCCTGTATGATCTGCACCACAGTAATTTTCGGGTGGCTTCTCTTCGAATGCTATCAACTGCAATTTAATATATATATATAGTTTTCATTTATTTTCAAACAACTGAAAGGAGCTAAAACCTACTGCTATCACTTTCATAATCGACTGAACAAGCTGGATAAGCTATAAATGGACCAGCTAAATATTTTTTGCATTTCCCTCTTGCAGTAACAAAGGAAATTTCCTGTTTCCTTACTTTTGTCATAGACTGAAAACAGGCAATTAGGTCTGGCAAGTTTAAAAAAGCATAAGTTCAAGATGTTTAGTTTTTGCAGATCACCTTTATGGTACTCTAAAATAAGACAATGAAAATTTCAAAAGAAAGCATTCATCATTTCACCAAAATAGTGGAGGTTATCTCTTGCCATCAATAATAAAATACACGCTTTGTAGTAAAATTTTATAGCTTGGCCGCTAAAATCATCTCTGTCTCCCTGGTATGTGCATCTGCACACATCTTGGGTCCCAGTGCAAAGACTACACATGAATAGAAAGATAGTCCTAAAATAAAAATCCCTAACAAATGCCCCTTAAAAATAATCCTTTGGGAAGTAACATTCCAGGTGTATTAAAGAATAGTGATGGGCCGAACACCCCCCTGGTTCGGTTCGCACCAGAACTCCCAAACATGTAAAAATTTCAGACCTGAGCCGTGAACTTTATTAAAGTCTATGCGACCTGAACTTGGAAAATCAAAAAAGTCCCCATTTTGAATGCAAGTTATTGGCCATAAAAAGGGTATGGAGGCTCAGGTACTGCCCTGTGGAACATGTATCAATGCAAAATGTTTTTTTTTAAGAGATAGTTTTTACAGGAGCAGTGATTTTAATGATGCTTAAAGTGAAACAATAAAAATGAAAAATTCCTTTAAATACAGTGACTGGGGGGGGTCCCCTTAGTCTGCCTGTAAAGTGGTGCATCTGTATTGTGGATAAAGAAAAAAAATGACGTTAAAATTTATTTTCCTAGCTGTAAGCCATTGCTGGCAATACAAAAATGTTCAATAAAAAATAAAATAATGTGGGGGTCCGCTTTGGGTCTGGTATGGATTTTAAGGGGAACCCCATGTCAAAATAAAAAAAGACCCTGACCCAAGTCACCCCCCATTTTGAGGCATGTGGCCTGGTATGGTTTGGGGGGTCTCACACGTCCCCCCTTTCCTGGCCTGTCAGGCTGCTGCTTTCTCGGATAAGGATCTGATATAGACATTGTATCAGGAACCATGAATCAGACCGAGACAGAAGTAAAGTTAAATCGTACTTGTTTATTAATAATAATAATAATAATAAGGTAAACAGAGTAAGCGTAGTGAAAACAAGCCAGAGTTCAGTAACCGGATCGGGTAGTCAGCCAATGAAATGTCAGAGACCCAGAGATAAATGTAGTAGTACAGCAAGCAGGATCAGGAGCCAGAAGGAACGTCAGCCGAGCAAGTCTTCAACAGAAACGCAGGAGAAAGTCCCTGTGATGTTGACAAAGGCGAAGGCAGAGATCAAGTGAGCTGGACGGCTTTAAGTAGGCAGGGCTGACGAGCAGAATCAACAACAGCTGGGTAACTTTGGAGAGAGATGGGAGCTGGCAATTAGCCGACAGCTAAGTGGCCAGCTCAGAGAAGGAAGGGCTGAGCCCAGCCCTGACACTTTGGGGGGACTCCACGCCTTTTTTTAAAATTTTGCTGTGGGGGTTTCCTTAAAATCTATTCCAGACAAAAAAGAGCCTGGTATGCATGGGGGGGACGCCACTCCTTTTTCATTTCTTTATTTTTTATTGCCAGCAATGGTTTTCAGCCGGGAAAATCAATTTTGATTAATTTTTTTCCTTTACATATGTCAGTTTTTCTACAGCAGGTTCTATACATGGTACAGATGAGCCACTTTACAGGCAGACAAAGGGGACCCCCCAGGCACTATATTTTAAGGAATTTTTCTATTTTATTGTTTCACTTTAAGCATCATTAAAATCACTGCTCCTTTAAATACCAATATTTTTAAAAAATTGCATTGATACTATCAATGCAAATTAAAAGAAAATATATATTGTTTTTAAAGGAGCAGTGATTTTAATGATGCTTAAAGTGAAACAATAAAAATGAAAAAAATCCTTTAACTATAGTGCCTGGGGGGTACCCTTACATTGCCTGTAAAGTGGCTCCTCTGTAGCATGTATAGAACCTGCTGCAGCAAAACTGACATATGTAAAGGAAAAAATGTAAATTAAATTGATTTTCCCAGCTGCAAACCATTGCTGGCAATAAAAAAGAAAAAATTAAAAGGGTGTGGTGTATAGAACGTGCTGCAGCAAAACTGATATATAAGGAAAATAAAATGATTCTCCCGGGTGCACCCAAAGCACCTTGCCCCCATGTTGATGGGGACAAGGGCCTCTTCCCCAGAACCCTGAACGTTGGTGGTGGGGATCTGCGGGCAGGAAGCTTATCAGCATCTGGAAGCCCCCTTTAACAAAGGAGCCCCCAGATCCCAGCCCCCCTATGTGGATGAGTAGGGGTACATTGTACCCCTACTCATTCACCAAAACAAATGTAAAAAAACAAAACAAACCCAGAGAGAGTTTTTTTGACAATGCCTGCTCTGCCATATGGCAGTTCTTAAATAGGTAATAGACATCACCTGGTGGCACCCCCCTTGTGAAATCACTGACCGGTGCATGCTGGGTCAGTGATGTCAAAAGGGGGCGGCGCCACCAGGTAACGTCACTAGGTGGCTCCGCCCCTTACCTATTTAAGTGCGGCAGGAAGTCAGGCGGAAAGTTTTTTTTTTTTTTACTTTTTTTCGGGTCTGGTGGTGCGTAATTACACAGGTTTTTGGGTGAATGGGTAGGGGTACTATGTTTCCCATAGGGGGGCCAGGATCTGGGGGCCCCTTCCAGATTCCGATAAGCCCCCTGCCTGTAGGCCCCCACAACCACCACCTAGGGTTGTGGGAAAGAGGCCCTTGCTTTGGGGCACCCCTCATATTAAGGGCATGTGGCTTGGTATGGTTCGGGGGGGCGCTCGCTTGTCCCCGTCCTTTCCTGGCCTGCCAGGCTGCATTGTCAGATAAGGATCTGGTATGGATTTTAGGGGTGACCCCACGTTGTTTTTTTTATTTTGGCGTGGGGTCCCCTTTAAATCCATACCTGACCCAAAGAGCCTAGTATGGATGGGGGGACCCCCAACGTCGTTTTTTGTAAAACAATGTTCTATTGATGGCAAATTCAACGGCAGTCTTCCAGTCCTCACTCCTTAGCAACCTATTGTGCGCTTGACTGAACATCCCGCTGAGCGTACAGAAAATTACGGTGTTTGGCAATCACCTGAACAGGATATGTTCGGTCCAAACTTAAGCTCGCCCTGAAACGCTCGCCCATCCTTATTAAAGAAGAACTACGGCCAAGATGAGTCATTAGCCTTAAAGTGGGAGTAAACACACAACAGTTAAATCAGTCTGTATATATGCATGCTTGTTATACTCACTGTGGAACATAGGGGTTAATCCTTTGCATTGTGTAAAAAAGCTGTTTGATCCTGTCTTCTCCGTTCCTTCCCTTCCACAGTCTCCAGACCATCTCCTGATAGAACGGAGCTTTGGGGACAAGCTGCATATGCTCCATTTGGTGTGTATTGCTAGAGAGTTTTTTTTTCTTTGGAGTGCATGTGATCAGCACAGGGCCAATGTCCAGGCAGAGGGTCAGGGGTCCTGCAGCCTTGAAGGACAGCCAGAGTAGAATGAAAACTCCTCCTACAAACGTTAACCAGACACTGATAGTGGTCACAAGGCTGCTCATCCCACTCTGCACAGCCTCAGTTGCTCTCTATTCTCTGCAGTGTGCCAAAAATCAGAGCCACCAGAGGCCAGCCAGTTGACAGCTTTAAGATTTGCTGTTGCTAAAGGGGGAAGAAAGCAATAGGAATGACACAAACTGATGTTCTCTTCTTTCAGGTTCATAGGCAGCCTAAAAAAACTTCAGCAATGTAAAGCTTCTGTCAGCCTTCCTCTCTGATTGAGCCAAGACATACATTACAGGCTGTACATGTACATATTTTAGTTGAAAAAAGTGACATATAGTTTTTGAGACCAGAGAGAGGTAGAGTTTCCAATAAGGAAGTGATTGCTCTGGGCTTCAACAAAATGATGGCCTCCAGTAAGAAGAAACAGGAGCAATGCTGGAGGCAATTTACTGCACACACTGAGCATAATTATGTGGAGGTATGTGCTCTTATTAAAGAACATTAACTGTTTTCAAACTGTTATGGGTAAAGTATCACTTAAACTTTTAAAAAGCCCCTCCATGCTTTATTTGTAATTGTATATGCACATGGGTGCAGCCATGTTTACTCATTGCACAGTGCAGGCAGTTCTTACTGTTGCTTCTAACAATGAAAGTCTATGAGTTGGCTGAATATTGAATACAATGAATGTCCTTTGTGGTTATCATCTCAAAAGTTACCAGTTAAGTGGAGTCACTGTAACATCTAACCTATTCTGCCTATAATGGTAATGATCTGCTAACTAATAATAATGTTGCTGCAGGTAACAGTTCAAATAGATAATTTATAGCAAAGATGCAAAATGACAAAAGAAGGGTGTACTCAATTTACAGATGCTAACTTACCTAATACTCCAAAGCCAAATCCACTAATCCACTAAGGAATGGCTAAGAAAAAAATAGGGGGTTATGGGCTGGCCTAGTCAAAGCCCTGATTTAAAGCCCATTAAAATGTTGTGGATGGGATTCAAAACAGGCAGTTCATGCAAGGAAATCCACAAACATTTTGCAAGTGAAAGAATTTTGCATGGAGGAGTGGTCATAAATGTCATTAACCACTAAGCCACCGCCCACCGTCATATGACGGCGGGACGAGGCACCTCTTGTTCTTGGCGGACGTCATATGACGTGATCGCCCTCCCGAGCCACTAGGGGGCGCTAGGGGGCGCGCGCGATGCGTCGCTCGGGACCCGGTGCGCGTGCCCGGCGGCCGCGATGTCTGCCGGGCACCCGCGATTGCCGGGTAACAGAGCAGGACCGTGGATCTGTGTATGTAAATACAGATCCACGTCCTGTCAGAGAGGAGAGGAGACCGATGGTGTGTCCCTTGTACATAGGGACACCGATTGGTCTCCTCCCCTAGTGAGTCCCCTCCCCCCACAGTTAGAATCACCTCCCTAGGTCATACATTAACCCCTCGATCGCCCCCTAGTGTTAACCCCTTCCCTGCCAGTCACATTTACACAGTAATCAATGCATTTTTATAGCAGGATCGCTGTATAAATGTGAATGGTCCCAAAAATTTGTCAAAAGTGTCCGATATGTCCGCTGCAATATCGCAGTCACAATAAAAATCGCAGATCACTGCCATTACTAGTAATAAATAAATAAATAAATAAAAATGCTATAAATCTATCCCCTATTTTGTAGACGCTATAACTTTTGCGCAAACCAATCAATATACGCTTATCGCGATTTTTTTTTTACCAAAAATATGTAGAAGAATACATATCAGCCTAAACTGTTAAAAATTTGTTAAAAAAAAAAATGGATATTTATTATAGCAAAAAGTCAAAAATATTGTGTTTTTTAAAAATTGTCCCTCTTCTTTTGTTTATAGCACAATAAATAAAAACCACAGAGGTGATCAAATACCACCAAAAGAAAGCTCTATTTGTGGGGAAAAAATGATAAAAATTTCATTAGGGTGCAGTGTAACATGACCGCGCAATTGTCATTCAAAGTGCGACAGCGCTGAAAATTGAAAAATGGCTTGGGCAGGAAGGGGGTGAAAGTGCCCTGTATTGAGGTGGTTAATCTAATGTTTGCCTGAAACATATTGAAAAAGTCATCGATTTCAATGGGGTGTACTTACTTTTCAAATGACTGTAGGTATCTATGCCAAAAGCTGCAAATTATTTTTAAGAAACTGTAAAAAACACGACTTAGTAGTTTAGGAATAACCGTAGTCATTATGTTATTTTATTTATTTAATTCAACTGCAATAGATGAAATAGAATACCTTTGTAGTGTGCTAGACGTCTCCCCAGGAAATGCACTTTTGCTGGCAAATGCCATTTTATATATATATCTCCTTTAGGTGATTTCTGATTGAGCAGATTTCTGAATATCTGTTAAACATGCCAGGAACCTACCACTACCCATTTGTAAGCATTTTAATAATTTTCATTGAATATGTGATAATTTTGCATTTTGTGACTTTTGTTGCCAGCGCTTTAGACATTAATGGCTGTGTGTTGAGTTATTTTGAGGGAACAGCAAATTTATACTGTTAAACAAACACTCACTACTTTACATTGTAGCAAAGTTTCATTTCTTCAGTGTTGTCACTTGAAAAGATATAATAAAATATTTACAAAAATGTGAGGGGTGTACTCAGTTTTATGAGATACTGTATACTGTGTATATATATATTTTTATGTACAGTGTACTGCTGAGTCAGCTATAGGGGGTCAATTTTCCAGGTACAGTATCAGTGGCGTAACTAGAACCTTCAAGGCCCCGATGCAAGAAGCCATGAAGGGCCCCACTGACCCCTGGACGACCCCTTCCCTCTGACCCCAGTGGCAGAACGCAAGTGTGACTTTTATGTGCTAGTTCTGCCACTGGTGTCAGTATTTTTTTTTTTGACCATTTGTTTCATTAATTTTTTTTACAATATTATTTTTTAAAATTAACAAGAAAAAAAACGCGCTAAGTCAGAGATATTTATACATTGAAAATTAAGTGAAAATAAATTGAAAATTCACAAATAACTGCAAATCAAAAAAGTGTAGTCCAAAAAGCAGCAGCTCAATGTGTAATAGCACAAATAAACTGTATAAAGGGGAAAAAAAAGCTGCGCTATTAAATGGAAAGTCCATACAATTGCTTGTGGATAAATGGTAAACAAATCAGTCTAATAATGAACACCAGGGTGAATCAAAATAAATCAAACATGCCACCACTTTAAGAAAAGCCTGCTTACCAGCTGGCAAGCAAAATCGGGCAAATGGCTTAAAACTGGCCAGGGCCTTTGCTTGTGAGGAAGATCAGCTGATGGACTGGAGGTTGGATGGTTAGATGGATGGATAGATGCTCAGACCACTCCTGACACCACACGACCTTACACAGACCCTGAGACCCAGCCATAAACAGAGGGAAGAAAGCCATCCATAGCGTAATATTGTCACAGCTAATAATTTTTAATTTTTGCATATAAAAAGCAAAGCCGGCCGGCTGCAAACGATATCCCGTCCTCCTAACGCAGGAGCGTGGTGACGTCAACACGTGTCCTCTCCCATGTGCATACATACACACGTATGTAAACACACATGTACGCACATACACACACATATACATACACATATATAAACACACGCACACATACTGTATATGCACACACACACATATAAACACACACATACCTGCACACACATATAAACACACACATACATGCACACACACATATAAACACACACATACATGTATACACACACACATATAAACACATACATGTACACACACATACATGCACATACATATAAACACACACATACATGTACAAACACATATAAACCACAGCACACCAGACCATCAAGATGCTTTATAAGAAGTTCTTTATTGTCGTATGTCAGTCATACATGCAGGATTACAGATAACTGACGCGTTTCACACAAGTGTACCGTGCTTGTTTACAACACTAAGCTGTTCTCCACACAGTTTATTTAAAGGTATGCCACTAATTAGAAAAACACCTGAAAACCATGCAGGAGTCAGGAGAACAGCTGATAAGGAAGACACTGACATTTGGATTAAAAACATTTCATAGCTAATAAATGGAACATTAATGAAAAATAAATACAAACAAATGAAATGAAAAAAAATCCCAAAAACTAGCCAAATAGATCCAAATTAGTCACCAATTAAAAAAATAATATATAAACACAGACCCAAAGAAACAAAAATAAAGAGAAAAAAAGAGAAAAAATTGTTTAACTGAAAATTAAATAAAATCATTTGAATGAAGGTAACAGCAATATATACAAAACAAATGAGTAATGACTGCATATTGATAATACATTAAAAAATAATGTTTTCATAGTCGTCACTCTATTAGGGCGTACACACGGTCGGACTTTGTTCGGACATTCCGACAACAAAATCCTAGGATTTTTACCGACGGATGTTGGCTCAAACTTTTTTTGTCTACACACGGTCGCACAAAGTTGTTGGAAATTCCGATCGCCAACCACGCGGTCACGTACACCACGTACGACGAGACTAGAAAAGGCTGGTTCAGAACCAAGTGCGGCAACCTTTGGGCTCCTTTTGCTAATCTCGTGTTAGTAAAAGTTTGGTGAGAGACGATTCGCGCTTTTTCAGACTCGTGGCTTTCAGATCGTTTTCTGCCGTTCAGTTTGTGCTTGTGGGTTTGTATCTGCTCTTCAGTGCGTGCAGCAAGTTCCGCGTGACTTTAGGTAGTCATTGTATTCTTGTTAGTTCGTTACTGGTTTTCAGGTCGCTCTTCACAGGCCTTGCTGTTCTTCAGTGCGTTCTGTTACTTCGTTCTGAGCAGCCGACCGTTTTCTAGCCATGTTTCGTATGCGTACTCCTCGTGGAGTTCGTGCTGTGCGGGGGCTTGGTGTTGGGGTCCTGACCTTGACACAAGTCCAGTCCATGAACAGGGTGGGGAGGAGTTCATGGACCAAGAATTGGTTGCTTCAGCGTGACCAGTTCTCTCATATGCCTTTGCTCCGTGAGATCCGTGAGAATAATCCTGATGATTTCAGGAACTTTCTCAGGATGACGGACCCCGTGTTTCACCGTTTGTTGGCTTCGCTGACCCCCTATATCAGCAGGCAGGATACCTGCATGAGGCAAGCCATCACTCCGGAGCAGAGGCTAGTCGCTACCCTGCGGTATTTGGCGACAGGGAGAAGCCTGTAGGACTTGAAGTTCTCGACAGGCATCTCCCCCCAGGCTCTGGGTATAATCATCCCAGAGACCTGTTCTGCCATCATCCAGGTCCTGCAGAAGGAGTATATGAAGGTAAGATTCTTATCCTTTTATATCACATTTTATTGTATTGAATGTTTGATAATATCTTGTATTTCTTTCCTCATTCCCTAATTACCATGATTGTAATATGCTGTGAATGTCCCCTTTGTTCTCATGCATGCTGGATTTTTATGTAATTATTATTTTAGGTCCTTCATACATATTTGCCCTTCACTAACCTCTCCAGCATGGTGTCTCCTGGCCCTATATTCACCTCATGTAGTCACTTAACAATGTATTTTATCAGCTCCATAGTAGTGCTTTACCCCAAAAACCCCCTAAAATGTTTGGAAATGTTATTTTTGATTTAAATTCAGGCAGAGTGCCAGAGGCTTTTTTTTGTGGTGTCCCCAAATAATTTTTAGTAACCCTCCCTCCCCCAACTGCTAAGTCAGCTGATCCCAATTCTCTATCTATCCTCAATCATCTATCTGCTGACTTTGCCAAACCCATACACACTATACCCACCTCTTTACTGGTCAGATTTATGGATGAATTCCCCAAAGCATGTAGTGCAAGGGCCTGCCTGTATACTTTCAAATGGCACTGTTTAAAGTTTTTGTATCCTATTATTATCTTGACAGGTAATAGCAGAATGTCCAAATGTCCTCAAATGTGTACAATGTGTATTTATATCTTTGTATTATGACACTTCTTACCTGTCCAGTGGGCTGCCAATAGTGTAACTAAGGAGGGGCTGTTCCAAGTAATACCCATTATTTAGGCATTCACCTCTCAATGAAGTGAAGAGGGTTACCTGTCCAAGATTTCCACACACCCCCTATAATGTTAGAAATGGCCCATGAGAGGGGGGGAGGGGGAATATGATAGGTGTACCTTATACTTTGGCCTTGTTAAATTCCCCTTACTAAATGCTATCTGGAGGTTGCCCCATAATGTTTGTGTCTAATCTGCTTGCCATGTTTCTGTGAAAAAATAGTAATGTCTATTGTTTTTTCCTCAACAGTTTCCTTCCACGCCACAGGAATGGCAGACTGTGGCCTCCCACTTTGCCCAGCGGTGGGACTTTCCTAACTGCGGAGGGGCAATTGATGGGAAACACGTCCACATCGTCCCACCACCCAACTCGGGGTCGTACTATTATAATTACAAGGGGTTCAATAGTATAGTGATGTTGGCGGTGGTGTCGGCTAATTATGACTTCTTGTATGTGGACGTGGGGAAGAATGGCCGGATGTCCGATGGTGGAGTCATCGCCCAGACGGAGTTCTACAGGCGTCTCCAGAATGGCAGCTTGGACTTGCCTGCTCCAGAGGACAATGTTGAAGGACTCCCATTTGTGTTCGTTGCTGATGAAGCGTTTGCGCTGGGGGACCACCTGATGCGGCCATTCCCAATGAGGACCCTCACCCCGGAACAGAGGGTTTTTAATTACCGGCTGGCCAGAGCCCGAAGAGTGGTGGAGAACACATTTGGAACTGTGGCCAGCCGGTTCCGCCTATTTATGACACCCATCCATATGGCGGAGTATAAACTGAACCATATTATACTTGCGTGCTGTGTTCTCCATAACTTTTTAAGGAAACATTCGGCCAACTATGCTGGCTCAGTTGGGCCTGAGGCCGGAATCATACATCAAACCACACTGACGGCGCTTGAAAGTGGCCGTCCTGGCTTGCCCTCCCTGAGTGCCCGTGATGTCCGGTTACGCTACCTGGAGTTTTTTGCGGGTAGGGGGGCTATCAATATGCCAGACAATCTGTGAAGCCTTTTTATACTAAAAAAAAAAAAAATTCTTTGTGGACATTTACTGCTTGTGTTTGTTTTAGCTGACCCTGACAGAAATGTTTTGAGTGCAGAAAATGGCGTGATTGTGTAACCTTATACAAAGCACTGTTGGCTGTTATTTACTAAATGCAAAAACACATTTCACTACAAGTGCACTTGCAACTGCACTGAAACCGCACTTGTAGTGCAAAGTGGATTTGCCCTCAGGAAATAACCCCCATTTTCTCATAAAACAACAATTACATCACCCCAAAAGTGTTGTAGCGTTGAGACAATAATCCACACATTCTTGATTAACAATCTTTTTAATACCTGCACAATCACATGTGCATTTACCAAAGGTTTTTCAAACAAACCAACATGTTTGTTGTATAACAATTTTTGTGGTGGCATTATCCAAAATCAAAATGTCCATTTTATAGAAAACAGGCCTGTGTAAAACCAACAAGAAAAGACACAAATCTTGAACTTACAAACGTCACATTTGGTCGAATTTGAAGGCAATATCAGACATGAGTATTTAGGAACTGTGTTTGATATTCCGTTCAGATGGGGGGAAATCACCCCTGGAAAAGCCAAATTTGGAAGATGCACACAGATTTCCCAATGTCAACATGTGCTAGCTGCCATCAGGGGGGGTCAAGGGATGTGTTTTGGGGGAGAAACCCCTTCCTCACCGCTACTTTATTATTGAGGAAGGGGTTGCACCCCCAAAACGCGTCCATTGATCTCCCGTGATGGCAGATAGCACATGTTGACACACTGTGTGCATCCTCCAAATTTGGCTTTGGGAAAAATCACAAAAACATTTAGCACATTGTAGCACACAAAAGAAGAAAGTGATTTGGAGGGGTTTTAAACTCGCCCCAAAACATCAATGATGTTTTTATATTTTGGAATAACATCATTGATGTTTTGCTTGATGATTTCCAATTGTAAATTACACCCCATGATCTCCCCGATCAGGATCTGGGCACTTTCGGATGTGAAAGGATCTGGATCCACAACATCATGATCACCTAAAAAGAGAGGAACCCCAAAATAAATTTGGTTTAAAAAAAATGCCGCCATCCATCTCTTATCTGAGCCTGTGGTTGCAGACACTCACCTGTTGTGGTGACTAGTTCCACCACGTCTTCATCCTCCTGCTCAGCTTGTGTTGGGGGGATTTCCCCTTCTTCCAGAGGGGGGGGGGCTCTGGTCTCCTCAGATGAGGGGTGTCCTCCGAGTCTTTTATCCCCTATGTAAAACAAAAATGGTATACTTAGCACACAGATATTTAATGTCAGAACTATAAATAGGAAACATTGCTTGGAAGTGAGGTACAATTGTCTATTTTAGCAGAGTTCCAAGATGTAGCTTTTTTAGTGTCCTTTGTCAGCCTGCAATACTTTACCTGTTTTGTACAAGCTTCACAGATGTAGCCCCCCTCTATAGTATACACTGGAGCACCTGTGTGGGTCCCCTAATAAAAATGGTGTTCTTTTGTCCCACACTACAGTGCTCCAGTGTCCAGATGTGAAAACAGCTGCTCAGTGTCCTCTCCTTACACAGAATCTAGTTTGCATTTCATTCTAGTAACAAAGCCATCTACACAACCCAATTCTTTGAAGACAAGTATAGGGCGTCAAAATGGTGGCCAAATGCATATGGGCTAAACAATGGTATTTTATAGTTGGAACGAAAAATGTTTGATCCGAACGAATAATGTGCCCATCAACATGAAAGTTGCCATTTTAAACTGTACAACAGTTCCTAAAAGCACATGGAGCAGCACGAACGTAATAAACACAAAAAGAATAGGAACATAGGACAACTACTTACTTTTTTGCAGCACTCTCCGGATCTTTATGTACTGCTCATGTTCTCGTAATTTCAGGTCCGACCACCGCTTCCTGAGCTGATCTTTCGATCGTCGTACCCCGAATTTGCCCATACTTTCCATCATAGTTGGCCTTCTTCAGGATGTCCACCATCTCCAACATTTCCCCAAAGGACATATTTGAGTCCTTAAATCTCCTTCTGGATCGGGACGTTTCAGGCTCCAGCCTTTCCTCCTCCTCCTCCTCCTCCTCGTTGCTACAATTAGCACGCACCTGCTGTCTATCCGCCATGTGCTCTTCCCCCACTGCGCCGAACGAAAAGGGGCGGGGAATAGACTAGAAAGAACTTCAGGGGCGGGCGGAGTTATACGCATGCGCAGTGTGTATAAAGCGTAACACACGTGCGTATTACGTACGATCTGTGAGCGGAGGAAGGAGCATCGGAGACGCCGATCGTGATAACGAAGGTAAGATCTAAACTTGCGCCTATACTGCTTCGAAATGGAAGCCTATATTGTAACAAGATTAGGGGAGTTTTGCCTGACATTAGGGTTTGTCTTGTGTTATGTCTTGCAGAGAAAATGGATGGGTTCAACGACCACAATTTCCTGCCCCTGTTCATAGACAAGTACAGGGAGCTGCCCTGTCTGTGGCAAGTGAGACACCCCCACTATAATCACAAACAGAAGAGGCAGGCAGTGCTGGAGAAACTGCTGGAGTTAGTGAAGCCGGTGGTCCCCACAGCAACCATCCCTTATTTAAAAGCCAAAATTGGTGGCCTGTGGAGCACTTATCTTAGGGAGCGCAAGAAGGTCACAGATTCCCAGAGATCCGGAGCTGCAGCAGATGATGTTTATGTCCCCAGGCTGTGGTACTATGAGAGACTGCGATTTCTGTCAGACCACACAGAAGTCAGGGAATCCCTCTCCACTCTTCCTTCCACCCCAGCTGAGGCTTCTGATGTCCAACCTGGGCCTTCCAGCCAGGAAGAAGTGGAGGAGCCCAGCTGGAGTCAGGTATAGCATTCTTCTACAGATTTCTGGCCAATAAATAAATGATGTTTACTAGATGTTATTACTGATCACTAATTGCTGATTAAAAAAAGTGTTTTACATATCAATAGACAGTAGTGGGCACCCAAAATTGGGACAAGAATGAAAAATGCTGGGCTCAGAAGGATAGTCTGTTATATTTGTTAACATTCAATTTGCAGCAGTCAGGAGGTGAAAATTGTGTGTGATTGATTGAAAAAATACTAAAACTATGTCCCTTTTTCTCTCTTTCAATAATTTTTATTGAGAAAAAGTATAAAAGATATAGAAAATAACATGTACAAATTGCACAACATATACAGTTTACAATTAAATGGGGAGAGAAGGGGGGGGGGAGAACGGGGGGAGGGCCACATATTTCGACCTACGTGGTCTGCAGGGCTCCTATGAACATTCCATATTACGCATTATTTCTTTTTACTATGGGGATGTCTATACGTCTGTACCCACTCAATCAGATTTCTACAACTTGCATGTGTATTCAGGCTGTAAACCCAACACAGTACATTTGGGTATATATTTTGCTTGTCATATTTATTCCTCAATTCAATCCTTTATCTTTCGCTTTACTGCATTGTGTGGAGGTGCGCCCCCGGGACCCAACCGCCCACCCCAATTGGGGTCTCTACTGTGGGCCGGGGGTCCCGGTCTCACACCCCCCCCCCCCCCGCCGCCCATATATAGGAGTTTCCAAAGCCGTTTCTATAGCAACATCTTAGGTAGGAGAACCTGCATAGATTGTTAAAAGGATAGAGCAGCAAAGGAAAAGTATAGGGGTAACAGAGAGAAAAATAGTGGAGGGGGAAAGAAGTTTGGGAGGAGTTCGGGTGGAGTGCACCCCAAGGGATCCCTTTCAGGATCCGTTAATTTTCAAAACCTGTTGATAAATAGGATAACCATGGTTCCCAAATTTTTTCAAAAGCCTTCTGTTTATCTAGAAGAATTGCTGTGAGGCGTTCATTAATCATAATCCAAGTCAGTTTTGCTTTAACCATTTCAAAAGGAACCAGGGGTTTTCTCCAGGCTCCCGCTATCGCTATTCTAGATGCTGTGAATATAAAGGATATGAGTTTCCTGGTGCGGCTAGGTATTCCTTCTACTTGGTCCCCCAATAAAGCTTGTTGTGGGGATTTGGTGAGGTTAACTTGGGTCAGTGAATATATGAAATTATAGATCCGTATCCAGAATCGTTTGACCTTAGGGCAGGTCCACCAAGTGTGGTACATTGTGCCTTCTTTGCCGCATCCTCTGAAACACAAAGGAGAAGCGTCGACAATATATGTCGCAATTCTCGTCGGGACCATGTACCACCTTAATAAAACTTTGTAATTCGCTTCTATCAGAGAAGTGTTAATATAGCCTTTCGCGGCCATCTGTGCCATTTTGTACCATTTATCAGTCTCCATCGTTATCTCCAAATCTTGCTCCCACCTTAGCATATAGGGTAATTTCTCCGTTATGGAGATCAGAATGCTATAGATTAGTGATATGTGGCCTTTATGTTTATCATAAGACCTGCATAGGTATTCCATTGGGGTGGAAGATAGAATGTCAGTTCTACGCTGTAGGGTATGCAGGAAATGAGCTATCTGGAGATAACGATAAAACTCTGTGTTGGGTAATTGAAACTTCTCTATTAGTGCTTGTTTCGGTAATATACCTTTATGGTCACACATGTCAGCAATGCGTATCAGACCTTTGTTGGTCCACCAAGCTAGGCTTTGGGGATTAAGACCTGGGGTGAAATCTGGGTTCCCCGCCAAGGGGGCCATGGGGGAATGTATGGAGCGGAAAGCAAAGGGTTTTTGTAATCTATCCCACAGACTCATTGAGAAGGATAATGTGGGACACATTAAGGTTGGTCTGTCTTTCATATTAAGCCACATCATATGGCTAATGGGTTTTGTGGGGTAAGGGGCAGATTCCATTGTCATCCAAGACGGGGCTGGTGCTCCGGAGTGGGAGCGAATTAATTGAGCCAATTGGGCTGCTTCGAAATATTTTAACAAATTAGGGACTCCCAGGCCTCCCTTGGTTTTGGGGGCATTAAGGGTTAGTTTATTCACCCTAGGTCTTGTGTTCCCCCATATGAACTTCATTATTTTCTTCTGAAACACCTCTAAATCAGGTCTGTTGATAGCAATCGGGAGAGTCCTAAACAAATACAACAATCTTGGTAAAAGATTCATTTTTATGGAGTACAGTCTGCCGAACCACGATGGGGGGCTAGCAGCCCATCTTGATAAATCTGATGTCAACCTCCCATACATGGGGGGGTAGTTGGCTTTATAGAGGGTCTGTATGGTGGGGGTTAGAAATATACCTAGGTATGGGAGTTTGTCTTTCTGCCATTTGAATTGGAATGACGCTTGTAGTTGTTGGACTGTCTGTTGTTCTATCGTGAGATTTAAGGCCTTGGATTTGGAGTGATTAATTGTGAGACCCGAAAACACCGAGAAGCAACGTAGAATTTGGAATAGATTGGGAAGAGAAACGATCGGAGAGGAGATGAACATCAAGATATCATCGGCGAACAGAGAACATTTCTGTTCGCCATTTCCACAATGTATGCCTCTTACGTCCTTATTGCTTCTTATTTTAATCGCTAGGGGCTCTAATGCCAAAATAAATAGTATAGGTGATAGAGGGCATCCCTGCCTTGTTCCTCTGTGTATGTTTATTGTGTGTGATTTATATCCTTTTATCTGGATTTTGGCCGTAGGTGTATTGTATAGTGTCTGTAATATTGTTAGGAAATGGGGCCCAAACCCGTATTTCCTTAGTGCATAATATATATATTCCCATGTGACCGAGTCAAATGCTTTGCAAAGATCCAATGAAAGTAGCATACCCTTCCGTATTCCTATATTATCCCAGTTGGAGTTAAGTGCTGCTATGATATCTATCGCCCGACGGGTTTGATCTGAGGCTTGTCGGCCAGGGACGAATCCCACCTGGTCTGGGTGAATATAATTGGCTAGGAAAGTGTTCATTCTAGTCGCTAACACCTTAGTCATCAATTTGAGATCAGTATTAATTAGCGATATTGGGCGGTAATTGGCAGGGTCTCCATGATCCTTCCCCGGTTTGGGAATGACTTGTATGAGGGCTTCATTTTCGTATGTACCTAGTGTATCCCCTTTCCTTACTGCATTAAAAAAGGAACATAGATGCGGGGTCAATATGGCTGCGTATTTTTTATAGTAGTGGCCCGTGAAGCCATCCGGGCCAGGTGCTTTTGAGGGGTTCAGGCACTTGATGGCTGCTAAAATTTCCCCTTCAGTGAAGTCTGCTTCCATTAACTCTACATGTTCTCGTGCAACTTGTGGTAGTGAGATATCATGGAAAAAAGCGTCCGCTTTAGTTTTAGGAAATGGATTGGGTTTGTTGTATAATTTAGTGAAGAACCTTGAGAATTCTCGTGTTATCAATTGGGGGTTTTGGGTATGTTTCCCTTCTCTCGTGCGAATTCTCGGCATGGCTGAGTTAAATGGACGGGGGGTAAGTTTTCTTGCTAGAAGGGTCGTAGGTTTATCTCCCCTGGTATAGAAACGATGTCTAGCCCAGCGGAGGTATTTTTCAGCCTTGGTTGTGAGACTATAATTTAGTGCTGACCGTGCTATATCTATTTTATGGCGTAAATCTAAATGGGGGTTAGCTTTTTGTTCCTGGACTATTTTGTGTAAATCTTCTTCCTGTTGCTGTATCTTTTGCATATTGTTTCTCTTGTTTCTAGAGGCTATTTGGATTAGTCTACCACGAATAGTGGCTTTATGTGCTGCCCAGTTAGTGCCGGGGGAGGTGGCACTAGGATGGTTATCAATGAAATATTGTCGAATATCTTTCTCTAGTTCAGCGTAAACTATGGGGTCATTTAGTAGTGAAGCATTAAGCCGCCAGGATGAGGGTTGTGGTCTCGTCCAGAGATCGGATAGAGACATTAAGACTGGTGAGTGGTCGGACCATGAGTTGGGAACTATTTCAGCAGATGTGATCGACGGCAGTAATGCGGATTGTATGAATAAATGGTCTATACGGGAATATGTTTTATGGACCAGGGAGTAATGTGTAAAATCTCTGGTTGTGGGATGAAAGTCTCTCCATACATCTACTAGATCATGGGAAAATAGCATTCGAGCAAGTTTAACGCCTTGTTTGGGAATATGTTTCACAATGGGTTTGTGAATATTAGACCTGTCCAAAATTTGATCCAGAGAAACGTTACTGTCTCCTCCCAATATTACTTTGCCTTGTATATGTGGGAGCAGGATTTTCAACATATTTTCGAAAAATGTTACTTGACCTGTGTTAGGCGCGTAATAAGATATAAGTGTGAGAGCACTTTCATTAACTGTACCCACAACCATGATATATCTCCCTTCCTTATCTTTTATGACAATATTAGGGGTGAATGGAACTCTCTTGGCGATACAAATTGCCACCCCTCTCTTTTTTTCTGGACCATTTGACAAATAAAAAGTGGGGTATTTAGAACTCAGGTAACGGGGGGCTGATGTGCGCGAAAAGTGTGTCTCCTGGAGGAGTAGGAAATCAGCTTTCAAGTTATGGTAATTTTGAAAGGCCTTAGCGCGTTTCGTGGGGGAATTTAAACCCTGGACATTATGTGTTAAAATGCGAGTATGGGATGTGTGTACTAGTGAGCTTAACATCATGGTTCGACAGTCTGTACTTGCCCGTTGTAGATGTCTGCCATCTCCGTCCGCCTGAGGGTGTCCTGGTATGGTTCTTCACTGTTCAGACGTTGGGGTGCACTCCGGGAGGGAGGGGGGAGAAAAGAAAAAGAGAGAGAAGATGAGAAAATAATATTGGGGTAGGGTGAACTGGACCACTGTCCACCTGTCCCCCTAGAAAAAACATAGATGAGCATCTTATATAAGGTTAAAGACATATATTTCAAGGTCCTGGAGATCATAATCTCCGTCTAGTGGAGCGAGGTTATCGTCACCCAGTCGGTGACGGCAAGCTCGCTAGAAAGTGGCATGCGGTTCCGCCCCGGCTCTTTCAATATAAAACATTGTTCCTGTAAGGAGGGAATCCTATCCAAGCTAATAGACTAACGTTTTCTATAGGCCTAAATCTCGCTAGGCTCAACTAAACAAAATTGAGAAATTGTTTGCATAGAACAAGTAACGCCTGCATTCTAAGCTAACAGTTATTAGTAGAGGAATTTCAAGCAAAACTCTCAATAAAAGGAGGAGACTATGTCCCTCTAAAAATAAGGAAGTCTCATTAATGTTGTAATGACATAATAAACTGGCTCAACCTTAGCCAACCGTATGAGTTCCAAGTCCCCTAGGGGGTCCATGCAGCGATGGAGTTTGTCACTGCAGGAGCAAAAGGGAAAAAATGTTGATCAATAGAATATTCAGTTTTATCAACCGTCTGGTCCTGTTGCTGGGTGTCGTCTTCTTGAGGAATATCGTGAGCGTTGTTGTTCCCACAAGGGTGAGACTGGACGATCCAATTCCGGTCGAGATTTTGGGGAGGATGTTTCTCTGGAGATTAAGCCTAGGCCCATAAGGATGTCTTCTCCATCTGGAAAATTAGTAAAAGAATGTGTTTTCCCCTTAAAGGTGAATGACAAACGAAAAGGGAATGACCACCGATACTTAATTTGGCGGTTAGTAAGCTGCGCCAATAACGGCTTCAGGGCCCGTCTTTTTTGGATAGTCATTTGTGAAATGTCCGCAAAAATCTGTATTGGATGACCCATGAGGTTGATTTCATTCTTACCGCGGGCTGCGGTCATTATTTGCTCCTTAATTCTATAAAAGTGTGGGTTGACGATCACATCCCTCGGGGGGCCATCTTGTCTTGGAGCTGTCAGTGCTCTGTGGACTCTGTCGATTTCCATGTGCTGCGGCGTGATGTCGGGAATCAGATCTTGCATTAATGTGTGCACTGCATCTTCCAAATCTGTTACTGTTTCTGGTAGTCCGCGTATGCGGAAGTTATGACGCCTGGATCTATTTTCTTGATCTTCGATTTTGGCGTCGGCTTCATCTAATTGCTCCTGCAGTGAGGATATCATATTTGAGTTCTGGTTAACTCTCCGAACTGTGCCATCCATTTTAGATTCAATATGATCCAGCCTCTCTCCTATATCATTAAAGTCATGCTTCATTTCAGCGGTGATTGATTGACATGCTTTGGTCAGTTCTTGTTGTAATAGAGCTGAAAAGCGAGCAAGGAGGACAGAATCTCCTGAGTATGGTGCTGGAGGTGGGGGAGGCTGTTCACTTGCTGTGCTGTTTTGGCTCAGGGCAAGTTCAGCTATTTCAGCCATATTTCTCTCCATGGAGGACGCTGGGGAGGTTGCACCATCTATTCCCTCTCCCTGATAAGTATGGGAGGGGGAAAGAGAGAAGTGTGGGGACTCACCCTTCTGTGGCCTGGTCGAATCTTCCTGTGATTGGGAGGAGAAGGGGTCCCGTGCTTCATCCATGTCTGCAGACGCAGAAGCTTGAAAGGAGGTTCTTGCAGGGGGGGATTGAGCGTTCTTCGCCCCGCTCACCTGCTTCGCTGCATGTATATCTGTCCTCCTGCCGGTCGCCATCTTGGATGGGGGGGTCCGCGCTGCTGTGTTCCCAGAACGGAACGAATAGCTGGTTTGTGGGGGCTTTTTCTTAGCTGTACCCCCTCCTCTGCGATTCATCGCTCGATCCGCAAACCGGCAGCGAGTGTTGCGGCTTCCCTCCGGCTCGTTTTAGCTTTGAAAGGCCGGCGGCGTGCGGAGCAGGTCAGAACATGTCTGCTCCCGTGCCCGCGCGCATGCGCACTACTATGTCCCTTTTTCATACACAGGAAGACCTCAGCCAGGAGGAGGTTGTGGAATGTGGCAGTCAGGAGGAGGTTGTGGAATGTGGCAGTCAGGAGGAGGCGGGGGTTAGTGGCAGCCAGGAGGAGGCGGGGCTAAGTGTCAGCCAAGAGAAGCCTGGGACCAGTTGCAGCCTGACTGAGTCTCAGGTCCCTCCCCTCCACCTGCCATATAAACGAGCCAGGAAGGCCACTCCGAGTCCCGTGCAGGATTCAGCGTTCAGGCTGATCCAGGAGGCTTCTGCGTCCCTCAGAGCCTTACCCACTCCTGAAGAGGCCTTTGCCTGCATGGCTGCCACCAAATTGCAGGGCATGCAGGAGGGTCAACGCAGGCTCTGTGAGGACCTGCTTTATAAAGTCCTACGTAAGGGGGTGAGTGGGGAACTAACACCCAAGACCGACGTGGTTGAGTTGGACCATCCTCCTCCTCCTCCTCCTCCTGCTGCCACAACTCCACCACCACAGCCACCGCGTGGAAGGAGGCGTGGAAAGAGGCGTGGAAAGAAGACCAGAGAGTGATGACCCTGGGTTCAGTCTGGTCTGACAGAAGATGCAGTCTCTTGTATGACCAGAGCCTGGGGACACAGATGTCATCTGCTGCTTTCCGGATCTCTGGGACTTCTGGACCAGACTGCCCTCCCTTAGATAAGGACTCCTCAGGCCACCAATTTGGCTTTCAAATTATTGATGTGTGCCCTGGGGGTCCAAGGCTTCGCCCACTTCTGCAGTTTCTCCAGCGTTGCCTCCCTCTTTGTTTAGTTGTGACCCCTTAATACAATTTTTTAGGTAAATTATACTCTCCTGTGTGTGTTTTCATCCAAAAAGGACAGTTTGTTGGTGAGGATTCAGGTACATTTCTAACATAAAATGTGAAATTAACAAGGGACAACAACACCAAACAATCTCCTACAGATTAAATAGAACAACATATCAATGGTGTTGTGGGAACTTGTCACAAAAAACACACACAAACATTTTCGGGAGTACAAATCAAAATCGCAAAAAAAATAAAAATAAAATACAAACACAAAAAAAGAATCTACATTAAAGCCAAAAAATATATAAATAATATACAAAAATATGTTGTCAGATGTGAGAAATCAAAATATATTGAGGGAATCACGATAAATAGTAACAAAATAAGTTTGTGAGAAGTGTGTGTGAATATGAGCAGCAAAAATACTTAATTCTTGTCACATTATAAAGAAGAAGAGAGTGCGCTGTATTAAACCATTTTGAACATTGCAGCGTGACGAAAGTGCTGTATCCATTGCGAACGCTAAGTTTACCAGAACGAGCTGTTCCGTCTTGGAATTTCTTCTGAGCATGCGTGGCACTTTGTTCGTCGGAACAGGCCACACACGGTCGGAATTGACGCGATCGGATTTTGTTGTCGTAAAATTTTATCTCCTGCTCTCCAACTCCGATGGAAAATGTCCGATGGAGCCCACACACGGTCGGAATTTCCGACAACACGCTCCGATCGGACATTTTCCATTGGAAAATCCGACCGTGTGTACGGGGCATAGGTGTGTAGTGCAAGGATGTTAGTGGCTATCCAATAGGATAACAATGAGATACCTATCACAAACAGAGATCAAAACAATCAAAAACCACTGCTGACATATAACCAAAAATGTAAAAACTCAAGTGTATTATAGTCAGCAGGAAATGATCTGTTGCGCGATGCATGGGGATACGGAACAAGATGTGAACATCTCAACCAAATTCAATGGAAAAGGAATGGGGGGAACGACTTACCAATAATTCAGCAAAAAAATGATACATGCTAAGTGCAAATGTGATTTAAGTATATAAAAAAATATTAAAATATTAAAATCATATCTTCGCTGGAACATGGGGAAGCCGAAAGAAATTATATCACCTTTCAAGAAGCCGGTATATAAGGAAATAGACATGACCATGGGGGAAGCATTTATAAAAGCAATATGCAAAGAGTGGATAAATTATGAACTAATATAGGCAGAAATGTAGATTTAATAAACCCTAGAATAGGTTATCATTAATCATGATAATGTGTGACATCCTATTCATAATTCAACGCATATGGTATGCGAGTTTTAAAATGGAAAATCACCAAAACCTCCCTTCTACAGAAGAAGAGTTTGAACACATCCCCCCTCTCTTGGGTGTATTGACTTTTTCTATAATCTGTACCCCCACTGCTGAAGTCTTGCCGTCATGGTATTGGTTAAAATGTTTGGCAACATTTGTTGAATGATTTTTTTTCAATACTGTAAACGTGTTTCTGAAATCTGTCCCTGAGCCACCTGGTGGTACGACCTATATATTGTACATTACAAATAGTGCATGTAACAATATATACCACGTACCTGGTATTACAGTTATGGAAAGAGGTCACCCTGTGCTCCTTCCCATTGGTAGGAGAGCAAACAACATCGCCTTTAGTAATATATTTACAACAGGAACAGCTTGTCACTCCACAACAATAGTTGCCTTTGAAGTGCAACCAAGTGGTGGATCTAATTTTAGTAGGTCCAAAGAAAATGGGTGACAAAAAGTTTCCTAATGTGGGGGCACGTCTGGAAACAAAGTTAATACCATCTTTCAGAAGGTCAGCACAAATGTGATCTTCAAACAGGACAGGAAAGTATCTGTGCACAATCTTCCTGATATCATTAAACTCTTTGCTAAAAGGCGTACTGATGGTTGGTTTATTTTTATTAAACTGTTTCTTGTTTCCTACACTATCAGTATGCTGACTTCTCCTTAGAAGGTCTCTTCTATTTTAAGAGTTAGCAATTGACAGAGCCCTGTCAAGCATGTATCTAGGATAGCCCCTCTGTAAAAAGCGAAGGTAAAGGGACTGTACTTCCCTATCATAGGTGTGTTGGTCATTACAAATTCTACAAACCCTAAGAAATTGGCCAAGGGGGGTACCCCTGATGGTCTGTCGGGGGTGGCCAGATTTGGCCATTAGCAAGGTGTTCCCAGATAGAGGTTTTCTGTAGAGGTTGGTGTGTAAGCACATATTGACACCACATAGATGAACATCGAGGAAATTAATTTAATTCCTATCACAATGTCCCGTGAACTGGAGGTTCATGTCATTGTGATTAAGATATATCAAAAAATCATCAGGAGATCCGAGTCTCACATCCACGATAAAAATCAGTTCATCAATGTAGCGATAAAACATTCTAATAGAAGATCTAAAGGGATTTGTAGCGCCAAAAACATATTTACTTTCCCACCATCCCATATAGAGATTCGCCAATGATGGTGAAAATTTAGCTCCCATGGCTGCTCCGCATTTTTGGAGAAACCATTCTCCATTAAAAGAGAAATAGTTATGGGTTAAAAAATATTGCAAAGCATCCAGGATAAACAAGCTATATTCAAGACTAAAGGTAGTATCGCATTCCAAATAGAAATGAATATCCTCTAATGCTAGACAATGGGGTATACTAGAATATAGGCTCGAGACATCGCAGGTGATCCACATAGAGTAGTCATCCCACTCTGTGTCCTCTGCGATGTTTAGAAGTTTACACACCAGAGGCTGCAATATACCATCCAACTATTGACCCAATTTCTCGTTTAAAGAACCAATGCCAGAAATAATGGGTCTCCCATATAGAGGATCTAGTCCCTTGTGGGTTTTTCAACAGGTGGTGAAAAATGGGCGCTATGGGGTATTCAGGAATTAAATTGTCTGCAAATTTTTTCTCAAAACTACCAAGACTGACACCAGCATTAACCAAATTGGTCAATAACATTTTGTAGTATAAACACACACATACAAACACACACTAGGGATGAGCCGAACACCCCCCTGTTCAGTTTGCACCAGAACATGCGAACAGGCAAAAAATTTGTTCAAACACGCGAACACCGTTAAAGTCTAAGGGACACGAACATGAATAATCAACAGTGCTAATTTTAAAGGCTTATATGCAAGTTATTGTCATAAAAAGTGTTTGGGGACCTGGGTCCTGCCCCAGGGGACATGGATCAATGCAAAAAAAAGTTTTAAAAATGGCCGTGTTTTCAGGAGCAGTGATTTTAATAATGCCTAAAGTGAAACAATGAAAGTGTAATATTCCTTTAAATTTCATACCTGGGGGGTGTCTATAGTATGCCTTTAAAGGGGCAAATGTTTCCCGTGTTTAGAACAGTCTGACAGCAAAATTACATTTTAAAGGAAAAAAGTCATTTAAAACTACTTGTGGCTATTAATGAATTGCTGGTCCGACAATACACATAAATGTTCATTGATAAAAACGGCATGGGAATTCCCCACAGGGGAACACCGAACCAAAATTTAAAAAAAAAAATGACGTGGGGTCCCCCTCAAAATCTATACCAGGCCCTTCAGGTCTGGTATGGATTTTAAGGGGAACCCCGCGCCAAAATTTTTTTTAAAAATGGCGTGGGGTCCCCCCAAAAATCCATACCAGACCCTTATCCGAACACGCAACTTGGCAGGCCTCAGGAAAAGAGGGGGGGACGAGAGAGCGCCTCCCCCTCCTGAACCGTACCAGGCCACATGCCCTCAACATTGGGAGGGTGCTTTGGGGTAGCCCCCCAAAACACCTTGTCCCCATGTTGATGGGGACAAGGGCCTCATCCCCACAACCCTTGCCCGGTGGTTGTGGGGGTCTTCTGGCAGGGGGGTTATCGGAATCTGGAAGCCCCCTTTAACAAGCGGACCCCCAGATCCCGGCCCTCCCCCCTGTGTGAAATGGTAAGGGGGTACAAAAGTACCCCTACCATTTCACAAAAAAGTGTCAAAAATATTAAAAATGACAAGAGACAGTTTTTGACAAATCCTTTATACCTTCCCTGTCCGCCCCCCTCTGACATCACGGGGAATGCCACAGGGAAGTCCCCGTCAAGTCCCTGTGCGTCAGAGGGGGGCAGGGACACCGGGTGGCCCTGCCCTCCATTATTTAAGAACCATCAGAAGAGGAGAAGCGCCACACAGCGGGAGCCTCCCATCATGGTGGATGCGGAGCGGCCCGAGAAGAAGAAGGGAAGAAGATGCCGGCGCCGCGGAGGAAGATGCCGGACGAGAACACCGGAGGAAGAACCAGAAGAACCAGAAGAAGAAGATGGAGGAAGAAACCGAAGGACAATAGAAGATAGAAGAAAGGAGATAGAAGAAAGAAGAAGCATTTAAATGAAGGAATTGTCAAAAACTGGGCCGGGATCTGGGGGTCCCCTTGTTAAAGGGGGCTTCCTAATTCCGATAAGCCCCCCGCCCGCAGACCCCCACAACCACCGGGCAAGGGTTGTGGGGATGAGGCCCTTGTCCCCATCAACATGGGGACAAGGTGTTTTGGGGGGCTACCCCAAAGCACCCTCCCAATGTTGAGGGCATGTGGCCTAGTACGGTTCAAAGGGGGGGCGCTCTCTCGTCCCACTCTCTTTTCCTGTGGCCTGCCAGGTTGCGTGCTCGGATAAGGGTCTGGTATGGATTTTTGGAGGGATCCCACGCCATTTTTTTTTAAATTCTAGCGTGGGGTTCCCCTTAAAATCCATACCAGACCTGAAGGGTCTGGTATAGATTTTGAGGGGAACCCCACGCCATTTTTTTTTTTTAATTTTGACCGGGGTTCCCCTTAATATCCATACCAGACCTGAAGGGCCTGGTATGGAATTTAGGGAGACCCCCACGTCATTTTTTTTTTTTAATTTTGGTTTGGGGTTCCCCTGTGGGGAATTCCCATGCCGTTTTTATCAATGAACTTTTATGTGTATTGTCGGAGTAGTTTTAAATGACTATTTTTCCTTTGAAATGTCATTTTGCTGTCAGACTGTTCTAAACACGGGAAACATGCGCCCCTTTACAGGCATACTATAGACACACCCCAGGTACGAAATTTAAAGGAATATTACACTTTTATTGTTTCACTTTAAGCATTATTAAAATCACTGCTCCTGAAAAAACGGCCGTTTTTTTAAAGCTTTTTTTTGCATTGATCCATGTCCCCTGGGGCAGGACCCAGGTCCCCAAACAGTTTTTTATGACAATAACTTGCATATAAGCCTTTAAAATTAGCACTTTTGATTTCTCCCATAGACTTTTAAAGGGTGTTCCACGGCTTTCGAATTTGCCACGAACACCCCAAATTGTTCGCTGTTCGGTGAACTGGCGAACAGCCAACGTACGAGTCAAACATGAGTTCGACTCGAACTCAAAGCTCATCCCTAATGCACACACACATATATAAACACACACACACATACATGCACACACACATACATGCACACACACACACACAGATATATAAACACACATACCTATAGATAGCCTTTTAAAAAACGTCAGTCCTTTACCTTAAAGCGTTTGTGAACCCATTTGTAAAAGTCTATGCCAGCCCCTCTATTAGAGGCTGACATAGCACACTGTGTTAAGCATTTTTTAAAACGAGTGTTGTAAATACTGATTTTTAGCTGTCTTCAGGCTGGTCACATGACTGGAGGCCACTTTCCAGCTCCGACGGATGGCTTCTGCGGGAGGGGCCGTGATCTCCCTCTGACGTCAGCCGGGGAGATCAGGTGACCGCTCCTCTCCTCCACAGAATCCCCGTCTCATAGCTGTAAAGTGGCCGCGAGTCACGTCACCGGCCTGAAGACAGCTAAAAATCGGTATTTACAACACTTGTTTTAAAAAATGCTTAACACAGTGTGCTGGCAGTGATAATTATAGGTTTATTTTTTTTTTAATAATAGCGGCGGGGGGGCAGGGCTGAGCGGAGACAGACAGAGAGGGCGATGACAGGGAGGAAGGAAGGGGTGAGGGGGGAGAGAGGAGAGCAGAGGGGACAGCAGCCTATCACTGCAGGAGGCACTTTGACCATGGTGATCAGGGGGTTAACAAATGCTTTAACTCTTTCTATCAGATACTGCAGTGCAGTTCTTATAGCCTAGGCTATCTTTATGTAGAGCAAACAATTATTTTTTCAGATCCTCAGAGAGTTCTTTGCCATGAGGTGCCATGTTGAACTTCCAGTGACTAGTATGAGAGTGAGAGCGATAACACCAAATTTAACACACCTGATCCCCATTCTCACCTGAGACCTTGTAACACTAGTCATGTGACACTGGGAGGGAAAGTGGCTAATTGGGCCCAATTTGAACATTTTCACTTAGGGGTGTACTTACTTTTGTTGCCAGCGGTTTAGACATTAATGGCTGTGTGTTGCGTTATTTTGAGGGGACAGCAAATTTACACTGTTATACAAGCTGTACACTCACTACTCATTGTAGCAAAGTGTCATTTCTTGAAAAGATATAATAAAATATTTACAAAAATGTGAGGGGTGTACTCACTTTCGTGAGATACTGTAAGTACATTTCCGCTAGTATTATATACATTCCTAAGCATCCAACAATCCAAACATTTCAATAGCTATTAATATGTGCTATATATGTAGCATTGTCCCTGTAGGGCTTGCTGAGTGTTGACTTCATAGGTCTCTCGCCGGTTACCTGCAGCTGGTTGCTAATAGTTCCCACTTAGTTGCTGAGGGTTCCCACTCAGTGGCTGAGGGTCCCCACTCGGTTGCTGAGGGTTCCCACTTGATTGCCGAGGGTTTCTAGGGGTTCTCACTTGTCCCACCCTTACTCCCACTTGCTCAATGACCAGTCCAGGGTATTTGTGTTTTTGTATTTTATTTATAACTTGGATGGGAGAAGGGGTGAGTGGGATACAGTCACACTGCTTTAACTATACAGCCACATGTATGGAGGAATTAAGTCTTCTTGCTCTTACTAGTAGCAGATTTGATGCACTACATTATCTTCAGGACACCTTTTAGCATCCCCTTTACTGACACCCATCCACTGACTCTTCTTTTTTTTTTTTTTTTCACAATCAGAGTACCACTGACTCTTATAGCTGAAGGGGTAGCCCTCACTCGACAGGCCCCAAAAACATAGATCTGTACTCACAGTAGGCAGAATCAGATCCTTCCTCGTGTCTCTCTTCTAGTCAGCTCTGCAGGACCTCTGGGTTCAGCTTCTCTCTCTCTAGGCCCCTGGGTCGACCACCCAGAGCCGCATGACCTCCTCCGCCCCTCTCTCTCCTGGGCTCTGTTCCCCGGGTCAACTCTCCCTGAGCATATGTACTTTGGCTTATATACAGTATCCCAGCATGCAATGCAGCACTTTTCCTCTGCCAATTGGGAGGGCTGTAACAAAGCCTGTGCTCTCACTTGTCCGGTCCACTCCCACTGTCTACCATGCCTCCCTATTGGACCAGTGGGGGACAGTCAGAACAAGCTGAGCTGCACCTGAGTACAATGAGCAGCCCTAACCAATAGATCCTGGCTCCCTGGTAGGCAGAGTGCACTCTACGTTTTACCTGACCATATTCCTGGTAAGCAGAAAGACCAAAAACTATACTCTCTTCAAGCATCTACCTAGGAGGGTGCTGCATCTACACACAGAAGAAATGTGTATAGTGCCGTCATATGCAATATCTAAGGCACATTACATTACAGAGCTTGTGTTTCAAAATGTATTTTTCATATTGAGTGCTGCAGATGTTCAGAATGTGCAATATTACTTTTCAGCCTTTGCAACAACCAGGGAATAAGAACATAAGCGGCAATAAACGCAGTGCTGACAGAAAAATAAATATAGCACTTTTGCCTGGGTTAAATGTCACATGTAAGGAAGTGCAGAGCATTTTTTTTTCCTATAGAATTGCTCATCCTTCCTCTTCAAAGCCTGCTTTAAAACATTTTCTGTGCAGTCCCTGAAACCATGTGGCAGTAGATGATGTTAACCACATTGCTGCTGGCTGGCTTGTCCCAGATGCCTGACTGGGATAGAGCCACCCTATTTGAACTGGCAACTATGTTAAACTGATTCACCACATATGTATAGTCTGTTATCTTCAGGTCACAGTTTTGTATCAGCACAAAGCTGAAAGCAAATTCATGCATATCAGGCCAGTTTTATATCTCTGTTCCATGACTGGGACAAAAAATAAAACTGAGCATTTTAGACTGAGCAGCCTGGTTTTTTTTTTTCTTGTTTTTTTTTTTAAACCAAAAAAAAAAAAAACTTACTGTGGGAGGAGGACCCCTGCAGGCTTATCGGAGGGCGGCAGACCAGCACAGCACCAGAGAAGAAGAATAAAGACAGTATCTACCTATGTCCATAGTGTATCCTAAGAACGTTGCATATCCTTCATGACATGCATAGCCTGATCTTTATTCCTTCTCTGATGGGTTGCCTAGGCTACAGGCTTACTATCCCTCCCTGAATATGGTGTGAACCATCCCTGTGTCCTGGAGCCCAGTGCCAGAACTTGGCTTCACTAACTGGCCTGGCAGGGGGCACTAGCTTGGGCTTGGACACCTGGGGAAATTGTCCCACATCTGTTGCAGGGTGTCTGGGGTCATCCTACCTGTGGCAGCCAGCATCTCTTTGATTTGGGGGGAGGGGGCCATGGGTGTCCGCACCATAGGGCAAGGGAGGTCATTTGCCCCCCCCCGGAATCGTAAGAGTGTGTGTTGAAATCCTTCAGAGTAAGACTTGACTTGCCCCCTGTGTTGCAACGGCCGCCGCGGCTGCCTCCGTGGCTGCCGTGGTGTTTTTTTTTCAAAGCCTGGCTGCTGCTGGGGCTGCGACTGTCTTTTCCGACTACACATGGATGCATCCGTGACCGTCCCTCCCTCCTCACCCCCGGCCCAAGCATCAGATTGGCTCTGCCGCTCGAGCCTCTGCGCTCGCTGCTCTGCTTAATGTGACACTGACCCGGCTGTTCCTCGATTGGCTGCTGCCTCTGCCTGTGTAAATTATGTTGTGCCTATGCCGATCCGGCTGGCGCAGCGCCGGCTCCTCCCACAGGTCACAGCTGCATGGCGTGCAGTGGCCGGGACAACAGGGAATACACTGCCTGACTGCCAGTGCCTGGACTATCCCTGAAGAACCACAGGTAACAGCAGTGCCTGTACAACAATACCACTATGTACAATTTTTTTGTTTTGCTGGAACTGTTGTGGCCATATTTTGATCTTGATGGAAACAGCTATACAGACTGTATTATACAGTCTGTATAGCTGTTTTCATCAAGATCAAAATATGGCCAGAATACAATGGCGGCCCATGCATTAAGGGCGCACGGGAGCGCCGCCCCCTCTCTCCTGCCACCTATAGATAGATTCATACATTGCATGAATCTATCTATGGCCGCCGCTGCCACCCCCTACTCAGGCGCCCGGCCCCTTTTCGGGTGCAGGACGCCTGAATTACATTGGCGGGGGGTTTAAGCACCTGATTAGAGCCATAGGCTCTAATAGGCGTCAAAAATGGTGACCTACAAGCACCATGCTTGGCGCTCACAGGTCAGTCAGCTGTGTTAGAAAAGCGAATGACTATTCACTTTCCTAACACTAAACCGCCTCTCCGCCAATCATGATGGGCACACTGGCAGCATATGATGGGCACATTGGCAGCGCTTGATGGCACACTGGCAGCGTTTGATGGCACACTGGCAGCGTTTGATGGCATAGTGGCAGCGTTTGATGGCACACTGGCAGTGTTTGATGGCACAGTGGCAGCGTTTGGCACAGTGACAGTGACACCGCCCCTCCCTTCATGACATTGTCGAAAAGGGGCCGAGCATGGGTGTCCATAAAATTATGCCCCCCCCCTGAAAAAAGTTCTGCGGACGCCCATGGAGGGGGCGGTGTCACTCCCTGGGTTCTGAGGGGTTTAGGCTGGGACTTTGGGGGTCGCATCCCCAAAAGTGAAGGACTATAAGTCCCATCATGAACCCCTGAGATCTAAGGATGTGACCTCTTAGATCTCAGTGGTTCATGCTGGGGCTTTTAGTCCTTCACTAGTTGGGGGTGAGTGTCACGCCCTCAGCTCTGAGAGGTTCATGCTGGGACTTGTAGGGGGTCACATCCACCAAAAATGAAGGACTACAATCCCAGCATGAACCCCTGAGATCTAAGGATGTCACCTCCTCTTCCCCTTTCTATCGCCCCTGTCATCTGTTGTCCAGCACCAGCTCAGCTGCCATCCTCTCTCCCTCCATCTGTGCCCAGCTCCCTCATGACATCCCAACAGGTTCCACCCCCAGCCTAACCTCAGACTCTCAAATCCAGTTCTCTTTCCCTTTTGAGCAGGGGGCCACTGCCGCAGAGATTGGAGGAGGTGGGTGGAGCTGAGCACTAGAAGGAGGCCTCTCTCTGCATTAGGTGTCATCACTGGTTGCTAGACGCCAGACGGGCAGCCCCTTTTTGGAGCATGATAGCGGCTATTGCCACCCTGCCCCCCAAACCAATCCACCTCCTACATTAGGCCCGACAGCACTGGCTCACCAGCCCTATGACTAGTCCGGGCCTGGTTCCATGGGTCAGATTGCTAGTTAGCATTAGTAGAATTTGAAGTCATTCAGTATGAAAGTGTAAAACGTGAGATATATCACAGCTTATCGCTGTATATAAATTCATACTTATAACCATAAAATAAAAAGTTGTAAACATTGCTGGCAAACTTTTATCATTAAAGAGAATGTCTATTTTTTAAAGGCTAAATTCTCCTTTTCAGCCAGAATTTCACTTTTCATAAAAAATAGAAGCCCTTTCTAATGTCTTTTCTGCCCAAGTCATCTCAATGTGCTTTTCACCCACTCACCTAGTCCATGGCAACTTTGAATCTGCCCCTCTCGATTCAAAATGTTAAAAATGCATTGTGAGCCCATTACTTCCTGTGGCATCAGATGATCTTCCAGGAAACAACGTCATATCCCATCATGCACTGCCTTACTGCATCACAGAATATGGCGTGTTTTAATTCTGCGGACCACACCTCTCTCATTACTATTACACCACTTTTTTTTTTATTTCCACCTACTTTCCTTCATCTTCCTTTAAGACAGCACTTTAAGACGTTTGTCCCTGGAAGTCTGTAAAGCTCACCCTACACTGTACAATCTGATTGTACAATATCCTTTAGGGCCTATTTCATTTGATACAAATTAGGTTGATTGTTCAGGTGGGTTCTCCTATTACATGGTTTTGATAAATCTAAAGGAAATTGTACAGAGACTGTACAATCAGTATGGCCAGCTTTATGAAAAGACTGAAAGGGCTCCTCCTATAACAGTCCTTTCAGTATTCCCATAAAGAGGAGTTTGCCTCCCATGGTTAAGATGCAGGATCTTTCATTCTATTACTAGTGTAGGACCCACTGATAATGGGGTACTTTGACAGAGTAAGTGGTCTTAGCACTATATTACCATATAGTGTGACCAAATCCCCATATTTTTGAATGTGTTCAGGTGTTTTTAACCACTTGCCGACCAGCCACCGTCATTATACAGCGGCAGGTCAGCACAATCCCATGAACTGTCGTAGCTGTACGTCGGCTTCTTTAAGAGGGATAGCAGGCGCTAATGCGCCCGATGCACTCCGGGGGTGCCGATGCTCGTGACCGGTGGTCACGATGACCATTGGCCACAAGCGATCGCGGGCACGAGAGGCAGAACAGGGACGTGTGTGTGTGTAAACACACAAATTCCTGTTCTGTCAGGAGAGGAGATGCAGATCGTGAGTTTCTAATAGCTAGGAACCACGATCTGTCATCTCCTATAGTCAGTCCCCTCCCCCTACAGTTGGAACACACAGTCAGGGAACACAGTTAACCCCTTGAACGCCCCCTAGTGTTAACCCCTTCCCTGCCAGTGACATTTATACAGTAATCAGTGCATTTTTATAGCACTGATCGTTGTATAGTTGTCAATCGTCCCAAAAATGTGTCAAAAGTGTCCGATGTGTCCGCCATAATGTCGCAGTCACGATAAAAATTGCAGATCGCCGCCATTACTAGTAAAAAAAAAATAATAATAAAAATGCCATAACTATAGCCACTATTTTGTAGACGCTATTACTTTTGCGCAAACCAATCAATATACATTTATTGTGATTTTTTTTTACCGAAAATATGTAGAATGAAGAATACATATTGGCCTAAACTGATGAAGACATTTTTTTTTGAATATTTATTATAGCAAAAAGTAAAAAATATTGTTTTTCTTTTTCAAAATTGTCGCTAGACACTATAGCTTTTCCACAAACCAATCAATATACGCTTATTGCCATTTTTATTACCAAAAACATGTAGAAGAATACATATCGGCCTAAACTGAGAAAAAAATTAGCTTTTTTAAAAAAAAAAAAAGGGGATATTTATTATAGCAAAAAATACATATTGTGGGGTTTTTTTTCAAAATTGTCGCTCTTTTTTTGTTTATAGCACAAAAAATAAAAAACGCAGAGATGATCAAATACCACCAAAAGAAAGCTCTGTTTGTGGGGAAAAAAAGACGTCAATTTTGTTTGGGTACAGTGTCGCACGACCACGCAATTGTCAGTTAAAGCGACCCAATGCCATATCGCAAAAAGTGGCTTGGTCATTGAGCAAACAAATCTTCCGCTGCTGAAGTAGTTAAATAGCCTTGCAGGATTTAAATGTCATTTTTGTATGTGTGCGCTATAATCAATATAATATTACGATCTTATAGCAGCACCATCTTGAATGTAAATGCATTTTTAGGGTATGCCCCCCAAGTATGTTGTCAGTAGAAGAAGAAGGCACTGGCTGTGTTTTAAGGGAGAACGGTGCTCACTGACATTGCCTGCAGTGAAGAAGCATGTAACTACATACTGTAGGTGAGTGGGAGCAATCTCTTG